>NW_026731818.1:0-283647 GCF_028476545.2 Physella acuta
CGCAGTGGCAAGACGTCTAGCTAAGCAATACAGGTTCCTGCACAATAAATCACTAGAGTTGTTTGGACGTATGGCCGAACAGATGTCCTGGTACCTCTGTGTGGTACTGCAATGTCTGTCATTTTGTTAACTTAAAACTATTATTCTATTATTTGGGAAAATGAATCACTCCCTAATTTGTAATTATATTTTAATTAACAATAAATCTAGTAGGCCTAGCATATTCCTTTATGAGGACCGAAAAGAAACTGTTATTGACTTACATTGATTACAAGTTAAGTTCTATTATTAGCATCAAGGAAACGTGACACATAAAATGTCAATAATTGTACCATGCATTTAAACAATACATAACAGTTTATTATAATTATAAAACCTCTTTGTGGTCAAACCACCTATGGACAAATGCCTTGTGGTCAAACCCCAAACTGTTTCTAAACCCCTTTTTGGATAAAACCCCGCTTTGGTCAAACCACCCATGGTCATAGCACCTAGAACTTTACACCAAAAGCAGGTCTTTACAAACTTATTACCCACAGATTTCTGTATGCATTATACATGTAAATTTTTTTTTCTTTTTCTTTTTTTGCCTCAGACATATAATTTACAGCGTCAGTTGTGTGTGTTCGCTTTAGTAGTACAGTTTTCATCACCGGCTTGTGAGGACTGATCCCGATTTACAATAGTAATATTTCTTTCTTACTTGTAGCCTACTTTCATTATACATGTACAAGATGAGAGTGACCAGTTGTTTTACTAAAGTTTACAAAAGGTGTAAACCAATTTACTCCAGGACTAATCCAATTTCTGTTATATGAGTATTCACATTAGATCTTGATTGTTACGCTACGTCGAACACAACGATGGAAGTATGTATTGCTACCGTTAATACTATCACATTAGTACTAAACATTCTGTACTATTCTTTCAAATAAACTAAAAATAACCAGTCCTCTGCCCTATTACTAGTATTACCCTTATTCCTAAAGAAAAATCACATGTTAAAAAAAAATTACATTAAATTTATTTTGTGCTGGTTACTCCCCATTTACATATTCTAAGCAACCAAGGGAAAAAACTTTAATAATATGAAACATAAATAAATTCAATAGTAATACAAAACATGAGGATTAGTTATTATTTTACCAAATATGCACTTGTAACATTTAATTAGGCTGCTTGTCAATACATTATATATCAAAGATTTTAGTGGATATAGTAATATTTGGTTTGTATTCTCAAACAAAAAACAAAATAAAACATAACTTGATTAAAGTTCTTGAAGTTTAAAAATAATAATAATGTATTACTTTCAAACGGGTAACCTCCTATTTTTGTGTAAATGCAATATATAATTTTAAATGATGTTGATGTAGATGAACTTGTTTTATATTGAAAATAAAATTTAAAAAAAAAAAATAAAAAAATTAATTAGAATTTTCAGCACTCATAAAGCCAAACGACCGTTAGTTTAAGGCTAATTTGATATCATTAAGATACTACTGAACGTTTACGCATATTAATTTATACATTATATACATTATATATATTTTTATTAATTATAGTTTGCTATTGCTGAATGATAAACATATAAGGAGTTCATCTAACCTCTGATCATTTGTAACCTGTACTATTTGTTGTACTTAACCCCTATAATTATTTCCTTCTGGCTTTACTTTTGTAATTTTTTTTTTTTCATTTTTTTTCCTTACTGTATATATCAACCTTCACATTTTGGACATAATGTAAATTAATGTTCAACTTATCCCTTGTTACTGTTAAACATGTTGTAACTTTTTTTTATTGCAAATAAAAGTATTCAAAAAAAATAAATAAATAAACACACATTTATTTTAAAAAATTAAAAAAAAAAAAAAAAAAAAAATAAATTTTAAATCACTAGAAGTGTGTAACGAATAGATGACGGACGCTATCCACTGTGCAGCTGGCTGTCGTATGACTAGGATAGATTAGACCACAACATTAAACATCACTATCACCGCCTAATCTGCACACGGACAGAAACTTTACATACACACACACACAATATATATATATATATATATATATATATATATATATATATATATATATATATACATATATATATATATATATATATATATATATATATATATATATATATATATATATATATATATATATATATATAGTTTAACATTGAAGCGTTTAATAAGTCCAGAGTTCTAATGCCGGACTCACAGAAATCTAGCCGACTCCGGCTTCTTGTAGAACATGGCAACGACCGCCCGGGGAGTTTTGTCTGATCAACCGTGACCTTACTTCCGGCAAAGTGCAACAACGTTATCCTTGTTTTAACACATATCACGTGATGGCCGTGTTAGGGAGGGTGGGGGAAGGGAGATGTCACCTATCATCACGGGCGCTCACGTCTTTCAAAGGGTGGCCCTCGACTCACCCCTACCTGTCGTCTGCATGTCTTCAGTTCCCGCCCCTTCCCCAGCAAGGTCAGACAGCTAACGGGCACCTGTTTCCAAAATTTATAACCGGTTGGGGTGGTAACTTGTGAGAGAAGGGGTTGGGGGGGAGGAGGCTTTTACTCGCGGGTCAAAGGTCATGCCAAGCTGTTGCGTTTCATATCTTGAACGTTTATTCCAACACGTTTATCATTGTATGAAAACATTGAACGGGCACAGCAATGAACATATCAACATTTGAAACACAGTAAGAACACAGAAATGAACATAACGACGTTGTTAATATTAAAAGGACACAGAAGCGAACATATCGACATATTAAAAACTGAACGGGCACAGAAATGAACATATCAACATATTGAACACTGAAAGGGCACATCAATTGACATAACGACAATGTAAATATTAACAGGAAGCAAAAACTAACATATCAACATATTAAAAACTGAAATGCACATAAATGAACATAACGACATAGTAAATATTAACAGGACACGGAAACAAATAGAACGACATTTGAAAGTACTGATAGGACACAGGAATAAGCATATTGACGTATTAAAAGATCATTTGTCTTTACCTGATATCGATGATGGGTTAGGTTTACTATTAGGGTCAGAGAGAAGGCTCTAGTCAAATAGGATAAGAATAGTAGTTAAGGCTAGATGGGTTAAGATCAGGTTTATAATAATAATCACTAGCCAATCAACATCATTGAATGATTCCTGCGAGTCAGTAATACGTAGCAAAATTATAAAAGTGATAAACACATACTTAACATTATAGTTCGGTCGCTATTTTTTTTTTTAAGTTTCCCGCGATCTTTCCCAAATCTGCGTTGTGCACTTTAAATATTTACGAAAGCAAGCATAATTCCTCGCGGCTCAGTCGTCTGCCCGAATTCAGTATCGTTGATCGAGAGTAATCGTATGGCGCGTGGCAGAAGACATTGCAGATGTGAATTCTTTGCCGTTCTGTGAAACAGCTGTCTAGCACCAGACGAGACGTAGCAGCGGAATGCTTCTCCTGGTTATTGTTACGCGAGTTCCTTCCCTTGCCGTTTTTTTTAATCACTCGACTTCTCTCCCCTATACCCCTACCCTCCTGCAGTCCCGCCTCCCCGACACTTCTTAAAAAAATCCCGCCAACAGAGAAGCGAATGTTGAGAATCGACAACGGCCATGCAACTATTCCAAGTGTGCTATGATGCTAATCATAGATGCACAATTAGTTTTAGGTCGTGCTAAGGTTAGAAACTCTTGCGATCAATAATCTTCCGTCTCTTAATTCGATTAGCCAGCGAATTTCGCTTACATAATTTTGCACCCATAATGTAGTGTTTTAGTTAGTAATTTAATAGGTGTATCTTTTATAATAATACGTGTTCTCTTTCTTCGTAGAAATATATTATAGCATATATATATATATATATATATATATATATATATATATATATATATATATATAATATATATATATATAATATATATACGTAAATCTATATATATACACGTATATATATACACGAATATATATACACGTATATATATACACGTATATATATACACGTATATATATACACGTAAATATATATATATATATATATATATATATTTATATATATATATATATATATATATATATATATATATATATATATATATATATATATATATATATATATATATATATATATATATATATATATATATATATATATATATATATATATATATATATATATATATATATATATGCAAATGTACATATATAGCCTATGTTTATATATCCCAAACTGAAAATCAACACTAACTATGACGCCACTTGTCCCAGCGCCTATTGCGGATATCCCTTACTTTCCGCGCCATGAGGTCTTCTCGTGGCACCGGAAGTTGTATGTTTCCACTGCCGAGCGCTTAGCGACAGAACTGCAACCATCTAGCCTTCGATAAAGGTAACATTCCTTGATCACCCCCCCCCCCCTCTCCCCAGGTATTGCTGACGTGTCCATCCAGTGTAGTGAAACTATCTAAATTATTGGTTGCAGACACAGTTCGATTACTGTTGTTGTTTGTATGCGTGTAAATAATTTGTAGAATTATACGTCATATACTGACAATACCCCACCATCTCCAATTTAGGAAACGTAGGGTGATCGTTGTGGCTGGGATAGGAGACATAGAACTATATTTAGACGGGAACCTAACTCGCTAAGTCGATTTAATCATCTTTTGTTTTCCTAGAGTAAAAATCTATGGTTGCTCATGTTTACTTGGCTCATATGGGTGTCTGTCTCATGGTAATATGCTACCCTCTGATGGGTGTTTCATGGTAACATGCTACCCTCTGATGGGTGTCTCATGGTAACATGCTACCCTCTGATGGTTGTCTGTCTCATGGTAACATGCTAGCCTCTGATGGGTGTCTGTCTCATGGTAACATGCTACCCTTTGATGGGTGTCTGTCTCATGGTAACATGCTACCCTCTGATGGGTGTCTGTCTCATGGTAACATGCTACCCTCTGATGGGTGTCTCATGGTAACATGCTACCCTCTGATGGGTGTCTGTCTCATGGTAACATGCTACCCTTTGATGGGTGTCTGTCTCATGGTAACATGCTACCCTCTGATGGGTGTCTGTCTCATGGTAACATGCTACCCTCTGATGGGTGTCGGTCTCATGGTAACATGCTACCCTCTGATGTGTGTCTCATGGTAACATGCTACCCTCTGATGGGTGTCTCATGGTAACATGCTACCCTCTGATGGGTGTCGGTCTCATGGTAACATGCTACCCTCTGATGGGTGTCTGTAAAGTGTCTCATGGATACATGATAAATAGCCATTCTATCGGAGACTGAACTGCTAATTGTTGAAAATAATTATTATTTAACTACCAAGAAATACGGAGTAGCCATATTTTAAGGATTCTTGTTTGATTTTGGGAGGCGGAGGGATAGAATAAATCATTTATAAACTAAAAAAAAAAAAAAAAAAAAGCGCATTGGGGGATTTTTTTTTCAAATTAATTTTCTTTTTCTTTCAAAACATGTTTATTCAAGTTTCAAGTTAAACGAAAAATAACTAAACTGTCTATCGCACCGCTATTTTTAAAAAACAAAATTACGTTTTGTGAGATACAGGATACGATACATTACTTATTTAACACTAGGTAACTGGTCGCCAATCGCCAATCGCGTGAGACGAATTTATTTTTATAAACAAACTAGTGTGTAATGAATACAGCGACCTCGTTCAACGTCAGTTAAATAGATTTTTTTTTTTACAAAATATAATCAGTGAAATTATTTAAAACCGTCCTGACAAATTGAATTACAACAGGCAGCCCTCACAGAATGGTTTCTACACTGGTAAGGCCGATGTGCAATTAAGAGACCACTTGAGGGGGCCGCTCCTACTTATGTCTGAGTCGGTAGTTCGTGCGCCTCTTGAAGAAAAAACATCCGTCATCAAATCCAGCCGGTGCAAGGTTCAAAAGATAAACTTATATCTCGATCCGATTCTCGATTTAATTTTTTTTAAATGTAAAAAATTAAATAAACTGATTAATTAATATCGTTTCATTTCTTGTTGGTAGGTTGAAGCTCATTTTACTAAAGCTCTTACACTTTTAATATTCTGAAGTAATTATTTAACTGAATTTTATGTATATATATATATATATATATATATATATATATATATATATATATATATATATATATATATATATGTATGTATATATATATGTATGTATATCAATCAAAAGATGCCAAATGTTAAGTGGATTACATATTGTATCCGCTAAAAGTAATTTCTATTTGCTCAACCAAAAAAAACGTTTACAAGTACACGCCCTATGCCGGTTTGTACCTAAGTTCTTTTTTTTATTAATTAATTATTCGTTGATTGTATTACTCCAAATTGTCTTACCACAATTCACGTTAATAAATGTCGTATTTGGAGCATTCTTCCACTTAATTAATTGATGCTACAATCGTTTTTTTTTTATCTGAATCTCCCTGCATAGGCTAGTGGTTAAAATAACAAAATTAGACAGCGCATCGTTTTTGTCCTGTTTCAATTAAATCCCCTCTGAGTTATGAGTCTGTATTTAATTGTTCGGAGTAGTTTTATAAACCGTTTACCTTTAAAATTGAGGGTTAATTACGGGTGTCACCTTTTTGACACCTTTGACACCATACACCTGAACTTCAATTCGATTGAATCGTTCACGGAATGTTTCCGCATCAGGTACCACAAGGTCAGGTTTTTATACAAGCACTAGAATGAATTTTTACTTTCTCGTATATACGTAGTATAGAGAAAGTATTGTAATCGTGCAAAAAAAAAAAATCGAGATTTTTACAAATCTCGACGTTTTACACCTCACTGATACGGAAAAACATAATTTTGCAATCTTGTCCGTATGTCTGTGTGTGTGTGTGTGTGTGTGTGTCTGTCTGTCCGTGTGTAAACACGATAACTTGAGTACCGTTACAGCTAGGTTGATGAAATTTCATATATAAGTATTTTATCAAAATCGTAGATCCGTATCAACTTTTGAGCGATTTCCGATAACCGGAAGTGGTACTTTTCCTACTTTGAATTTTTCAAAAGCCTATAACTTGAGTACTAATTCAGATAGATAAACGAAATTTCACATGTAAGTAAAAGATCTAATTCTCTACCTTCTGTTAAATTTTGAGTAATTTCCGTTGACTGGAAGTAGTAATTTACGCTACTTCCGATTTCTCAAAAAACTAATGTAAATTTTTAAAGTACTAATAATATTGCGCACTATTATACGCGTTTTTATTCGGCGTTTGCTTGGTGCGCAATGTTTTTTTTATGAGATTCTATTCTATTTTAAAAGTTTAAGTATTTAAAATGGATTAAAAATCATAACTATATCCCCAGTTACCATCCCCTGTTGTTTTATATAAGAATATTCGAGAAAGTTTAGGGGAGATCACTACCGGTTTATTTTAATCATGACATCATGCGTGTATCCACTGGGTGACTTGTGTGGGACAAATAATACATTTCAAATATCTGGGAAAAACGTAGGCCCATCAAACTTTTATATTTTAATTAGTTAGAATTCTTATGATATTGTAAAAGATGTTCTCTTTTTGATACTTATTGAATCAAATTTTTAAAGCTAGGGGTGGATCTCAGGAGAGACAATGAGGCCCAGCCCCCCCCCCCCCTCCTCTGCACTCTCCATAGTCTAATATTTATTTATTTTTTCATATAGCCCCCCCCCCCCCACCCTTTCTAAGAAAAGCAACTACGCCTTGATCTGCCCAAAAGCATGCGGTTTTTTGTTTTTTTTTGCAAATAACTTTTCTGTATGGAAATGGAAAGTTACTTTTCCCATATTGAAGCATGACTTGTTTTTGTTTTACCTTAACAGCCCCCATCATCCCGCCCCCTCCCCGTACAAAAATTGGATATCGATCAAAACCGATCAAAAGTACGTGCACAGCGTTTGTCCCAGTAAACCTTCACACTTCACCTGTGCCCCCACCCACCCCCCCCCCCCCAGTAAACCTTCACACTTCACCTGTGCTCACACCCCCACCCCTAGTAAACCTTCACACTTCACCTGTGCTCCCATCCCCCATTAAACCTTCACACTTCACCTGTGCTCCCACCCCCAGCCCCCAGTAAACCTTCACAGTTCACCTGTGCTCCCACCCCTCAGTAAACCTTCACACTTCACCTGTGCTCCCACCCCCAGCCCCCAGTAAACCTTCACACTTCACCTGTGCTCCCACCCCCAGCCCCCAGTAAACCTTCACTTCACCTGTGCTCCCACCCCCACCCCGCTCCCGACAATACCCGCACCATACCCCCCTCCACCCTCCCCATATTACCCGCACCATCCCCCCACCCACTATCTTTTAACTACCGCAGCAGATAACAATTCATCTTTAAGTGTAGTCTGGTAACAAAGACATTTTGTGGTATCTCTGAGAACATCATTCAATTTCATCGCATGAATCTTTTTTTTTTTTATAAGCAGTTCTTTTATAGCTTTTCGTATGTACAACTACTTTACTACTGCCTTGTATAATAAACAAAATATTTGAAAATTGGCCTCGTATATACAACTATTTCATAACTATTTTATAACCACTTTATAACTTTCTCGTATATGCAACTTTTTCATAACTTTCTCGTATATGCAACTTTTTCATATTGTTACGACTCCCTTCTCTAATCCTTTCGAACTAGTCAGGGAATCGTAAACAAGAAGAAGAAAAATAAAAATAAATAAAAGCCAACTTCAGTAATCTCTATTTAATTCGCCACAAAATACAACACCTAACGTTAAACCCGCCACCACATTGAACACAATAGGAAAAATACACAACTATCTACAACAACTAAAGTCCTTAATTCGACTGCCCTACTTGTCCCTAACTGTCAAGCCTAGCCTAGGTCTAGTACATGTCGTGGCTTTCCACTAGCTCACAGAGACGACCCATGTCCGTCTCCTCTAGACCTAGCTATCCGAGACGAGTCCGTCCGTCTCCGAGTGTGTATCACCAGTGTGTGTCCCGAGAGTCTCCCTAGTCTCCTGTCTACCCTCCTAAAGTACTCGTCCCCCGTTCTACACCGTGGGAACGATTTTAATTAAGGCCTGACCCTAGGTCATATCCGTCCATGACGGTCCCCTCGGTCCCGTCCGATCTGGAAGGTTTTCCCAGCCGTAAATCACG
This sequence comes from Physella acuta, assembly GCF_028476545.2. Taxonomy (NCBI): domain Eukaryota; kingdom Metazoa; phylum Mollusca; class Gastropoda; family Physidae; genus Physella; species Physella acuta. The sequence continues at coordinate 9,191 of NW_026731818.1, forward strand.
GGCTGTTGGCCACGTTAATAGCCGAGTCCCGAAGACTCCGATTCTGCCACGCCCACAGCGTGGAATCTAATCCGTGGTGGCCATCAAAACCCCCAGACTCTCACGGCCTAAACTGGCCAATGCATTAACATGCCTAAGCATTTCATTTTAATTACCTGGTCCTCCTCGATGGGGCCAAACACAGGTAAAGATCCCTTGGGATCGTAACAATATATTCCTCGTATATGCAACTTTTTCATAAATTTCTAGTTCATGGAACTATTTCATAACTTTCTCATATTTATAACTATTTCCTTTTTTTTCTCGTAGATACAATTATTGTATAACTTTTTCAAACATACAACTATATTACAACTCCCTCGAATCTACACATATTGAAAATTGATATTGTATATACAAATATATCATAACTTATCACGCATATTGAACTATTTCATAACATTCGCACAGGACCGGCGCTACCTATAAGGCGAACTAGGCGATCGCCTAGGGCGCCATCCCTGGGGGTTTAATCGCTATTATTAAAAAGTATCTCATAATTAATAACTTTTATAAAGGAGTAGCGATCTATTTTGGCACCCAGGACGAACTATCAATTTTGCACCCCCATCCCAAAATTAAGTCTATATAGGCCTATATTTATTCGCGATGTTGAAAATGCAACACAACCTCACTAATTTGGAAAGGTTGGGGCGCTTTTTAAAAGTCACTTTGCCTTTTTAATTTGGTGTCACATAATTGATGTGGAAAGCGATTAAATAAGTTGGTAATTTAAATTTTGAACATTTCAAAATGTTATCTAATTCTAATAGGGCTTGTAAATCTCGTTTTCTCTGACTTTTTCTCTGTCCTGGTGTAAAGAGTTTTGTAATGATTGGGTGTTCAAAGTATTGTATTTGTTTGGTAAGTTTTGATGACTCGTTAAGATTTGGGAGTAACGGCGGAAGGCTGTTGCTGATATGGTTTCGTAGGTATAAAGTATCGAAGTATTAAAGTGTCATAATTTTTATTCGGCTGTTTTGTAGTTGAAGGTCTAGTGCAGGGGTCTCCAAACTACGGCCCGCGGGCCGGATGCGGCCCGCGAGGTCCTCTCATCCGGCCCGCGGAGATCATTTTGTCCACGGAAAAAAACATTTGTTGGTGATGGCTGAGGAACTTTGCTCAGAAAAATCACGACATGTCAGGAATAAACTGGCCCCTGAACTGAAATTTGATAGTCAATGCGGCCCTCGGACTGAAAAGTTTGGAGACCCCTGGTCTAGTTGAATCTGATTGGTAATAGAGAAATGAGAATGCAGGTGATAAAGTATCGTATTTCGGGAGTTCGGGAGCATTGATTCTTGTGGTATTAAGGTCTCGAATTATATTGACTGTTAAAGTGAAGTAGTAGGTCCAGTGAAATCGTTGTAGAGCTTGGTGAAGTTAAACGAGTTGGTGTCTTAGTTCTGGAGCATCGAGTCTAGTTATGTTTAGGTATCGAAGTTTGATATGTGTTGTGAATGTAGTAGAGTATATCGAGTAGTCGAGTTTATCGTAAGTTAGATGATTTTAATTCAGAACGGAACACACTACACAGAAAGGTAGGCGTTCTCTAGTAGGAAAAGCTTTAGTTTTTAGGAATCTATATTACCACTCTCAAAGTATTAATATATAATATTAAATAGGATGGAATTTATAACTAACCGTAAACTTTTTTATACTTAATAAATCTAGCAATGTCTAAATCAGTTACCCGTATTTGATTTATTTTTTGAAAGACGTCCCTCTAATTAGGGGATCCAAAATTTTCAATTCAAATGTAATACATAAAACAGATAACATGCAATGAAAGTCATCAAATTTGAACAGAAGTATGCTATAATAAACCTACAAGTTTTAGACTTTCAAACAAAACCTACAGTTAAGTATTCAATAGGTAAAATATATTTTTTTCACACGTTTCCATAGTTAATATAAAAGATTTGTCATAATTATTACTTAATGAAATTTAGAGCGTTTTATTGTGTTTTTCAAACATGTCTTAGTTACACTTGATTAATTTAGCTATTCTTGTGAAAGTTATTTCCCTTGAATAAAATTTTGTTATTTGTATTTTCAAATGGGAAATAATTCGTTGCTTAATTTTACATACATTTCAAATTCCTGCACCTTAGGTTGACCGCTTACATATTTTACATATTACATATAACTTTAAGTTATTGTAAAAATTATATACAGCTTAAGTTCTAAACAAAATAGTTTGGTAGGTTTTTTTTTAGAATTATCAAGTAGAAAAACAAATACATTAGTAGCCGTTGTAGATTGCAATACTTAATGTTAGTAAACATACATTCTTAGTCGTAATTTAAACATCTAATTAATTGTCTTTTCATGTTTTTCATCCTCTCCTAAAGGATTCATATATAACAATTTTAGGTTGGAATCTATATTTATAAACTCTTATTTTTCAAAAACAAAAAAAAATGGTTACATAATCAAACAATATAGACATTTTACGACTATAACTAAAGACAGTCAAGCTTAAAACATGTTAAATTCCGTTTTGGAACTCACCTTGGGGGGACTGCAGAGAGCCCAACACTACAAGAACTTTTTTTTTCAGTGGTTTTTTTCCCAGACTTTTTTTCTCCCGAGAGGGAGGGGTGAGAAGCACTTAAAATTTTCTAACGGTGTGGGGGGGGGGGGGGATATGTCGTAATGTACAAAGTAGATTCGTGGAGTTAGCAACAATTTCAATAGAACGTGATTACGCTTGCAAACTGGAATTGAAGGAATTAATACAAACCTTTGCGACGAAGGAGGCAAGTAAAATTTGATTCTGATGTCTACTTATAACGTTTATGCAATTGATAATAAATTAATGTCACTTTTAATTAATTGTTTTCTTATGAATGTGTGTTTAGTAATTAATTTGTGTGAAAGGGGGCGTTTTAATAAGTTTTGCCTAGGGCGCTAAATAACCTGGCGCCGGCACTGCATTCGCATAAATATAACTTATTTTTAATGTATTTTAATAAAGTACTGCCTATTTTAAAAGCGTTCAGATACCTTCGACATCGCCATATTCAATAACAAAAATACATTTTACTCTTGACATACGGAAAACGTGGATTGGATAATTTTTATTTAACATACAATCACATAGTGTGTTATGACATTCTAAATTACTTTGCATGTGTTTATGTGTGTGTGTGTTACCGGAAATGTATGAAAACCCAGCATTTTTATAGAATACCTAAGCAATATTTAAAACCCCTTGTCGATATCAGTCAAGGTATGGAAAAATGGACGGGACATGGAACATACAACCACAATTCAACCACATACAACCACATACAACCAACCACATATAACCAACCACATACAACCAACCACATACAACCAACCACATACAAACACATACAACCAACCACATACAACCAACCACAACCAACCACATACAACCAACCATATACAACCAACCACATGCAACCACATACAACCACATACAACCACATACAATCACTTGCAACCACATGCAACCACATACAACCAACCACATAAAAACACATACAACCAACCACATGCAACCACATACAACCACATACAATCACATGCAACCACATGCAACCACATACAACCAACCACATACAAACACATACAACCAACCACATGCAACCACATACAATCACATGCAACCACATGCAACCACATACAACCAACCACATACAAACACATACAATCAACCACATACAACCACATACAACCACATACAATCAACCACATGAAACCACATACAACCACAGTGTGGTGCTGACATCTAACCTCAGACAGTGTCCACATAGCGGTTCCCTACCAGCGCTACACCAGCCACTGTCGGTTATTGTAATCCAGCCTCCCATTTCACCTTTCCTCAGGTATGCACTCATCTGTCTTTTAATTAGACCAGTCTAGCCCAGAATTAAGAAAAGAATCTCACGTCACCAGTATTGGAATTCAAAAACCATAAAATGCCAGTGTATAATAATAAAAAAATGGAGTTTATAAATTAATTGAAGGTAAAAGCATGTAGATTATGTATAAAAAAAAAACAATGGTATAGGCTAATGTAGACTGCACGTGAAAGGATCGCGGGTTGTGGGAGATGGTATCACGGTATGTGCTGTGTCGGATGTGTTTCTGATAACCACGGCGTTATCTACTGCCGAAGTGGCGGGTGGGGGGGAGGTGAAGTTGGAGTGTCGAAAGGTGGTTTATGACGTCACGTGACGACTTAACGCACGTGCAATTGACAAAGAGAATTTTCTTTTTGTTTTTTATACCGAGCTTGTTACAAAAAAAAAGTAGTCTACGCGCGAGCTGGCTCACCAGTAAAAAAAAAAATACCACTACGACGACAGCAGCGCACTATTTTGTGCCAATTCTTCAGCGGCGGGACTTGTGGTGCAGCGGCGAAGAATTGGGCTTGTCTGGGTTATTCGTTCTATTTTAGATCGACCCACTAAACACCGTTTACCCTCCCCCATTACCCCCCACCTTACATACTGCTAATTTCTGATCGGAGTTGAGGATGAGAATATCTGAGATTTAGACTGTGGCGTGTGCCGAAGTGCCGCTTTACGGCGTTTTGTTTGGGTCCGCCCATCACCCCCCCCCCCTCCCCCACTACACCCCCACCCATACTCCACCGGAACCGTCAGTTTCCGTATCCGTAAAAGGTGAGCGTTAATTTTACTTATTGTACCTGGTTGTAGAGTTTATGGCCCAGTCAAGAAGTATCTTCTAGTCCAACTCACGTGAGTTGCTTCAACACACCCGTGAACATTTGTCAACAAGGAAACTATGTCAGTTTGGTCAGTTAGCTATACTGGAAGGTTAGGTTCAATAAACTCATCTAAAAAATATCTCCGTTTTATTTTTTATTTTATTTTTTATTTTCTAAATTTTTAATTATTTTTTTTAACACTGGATCGACATAAAGGACCCTCTTAGAGAATCACATCTGAACCAGTAATACAATTAAATAACAAAAATATAATATTTAAATAAAAATACAGCAATATAAATGTTTTTGTCTTTTTGAAAATTCGTGTTCGTTTTTGTTGCTTTTAGTCGTTGACTGCTTTTTTATTTGGTTTTATTTAGCTCTTTTATTTAGCTCTTTTATTTACCTTTTTATTTAGCTCTTTTATTTAGCTCTTTTATTTAGCTCTTTTATTTAGCTCTACATTGTGGTTTTAGGGGTCGGTGTGATCGGTCCGATAAAACTTATTGTAAAAGAATCTAAAAGTCCCGAGTTCGAATCCCCAGTCAGATGAGTCTCGATAGTTTGTGAAAGACAATCTGCCAAGTAATTTGTCCTAGGTTAGACAAAAGCTATAGAAACAATCCCTGATAGAAAAGCAGGCTGAGATCGTAGTTAATGGTCCATATGGCGCATAAAAGGTTGACACGTAATACTTAAATTGGAGGAAATCCTGTATAACTTTACAATTAAGAACGAAGAAGAAGAGGAAAACGTTGTGATTTCTTAGGTTATTTAGTTGTTTTGCAGTTTTCTATCCTAAGAGGTCTTTTGGTTCATCGTTTCTGTTTACGTTACATTCTTCAGTCTAGCTCTTGTGATAAATGTCATCCTTCTTACGATACTGAAACCTTTCTCAGCATACACGTCGTCTCATGTCGAATGTACACCACGCTCTATCGATTCTACCATCAACAACAACGCCACTAAATGACGGACAATTACAATCATTATTGAAAGTGACCCCTGGGGTTGAAAGGTCAACGCAAACATACCTGACTGTGTTTATTGGTTTGTGGGGTGTCGGGGTCATACATTTGATGCCACGATACTCCGAGATCTGAACTTCCATCACCATGAGCCCATCTCAGGGTTGTAAGTTGTTTTGTTTATTTTTACCAGCGACGGGTGGTATAATTTTTCGCGGGTGTGTATATGTTTCTGTGTGGGGAATGTTAATTAATTAATAAATATCCTACATTTAATTAACATTCTCCAAGTTTTAATTTTAAAAAAAAACGGGATTGAAAAAATAATAACTCACAGTTTAACCTAAAAATTGTTTAACCTAAAAAAACTTAAAAATTGATTAACCCATTCTCTCCCAAATATTCGCACCCCATCCACCCCCCCCCCCCCCCCCCCCCACACACCCCATCAAACTTTTCTACCTCTAACAAACATCCCCCACGCATACTCTATACTCCTTGCGCAACCCCACAATCACTAATTTAACTAATCCACCCCCCCTCCCCTTTCCCTAACAGATTTACGTGCACTCAACACCTCTACTTTCACGTTTTAACTACTCCACACATTCTAGAATATTCTGCTCGCGTCAACAAGATTAGATCCATGTTCAGGCTCACCCTAAAGGTCACCCCCACATCTACATCAACTATTTAATTTTGATAGCCTTTCCCCCGACCCCCCGAATGTTATTAAGTACACGCCTTTAAGAAAACTCGCACCCGGCGTGTTTTCGTGTTTAACCCTACCCAACGGATGGTGTGAGTAGTGTCGGATACAGCCCGGGGGGGGGGGGGGTGCAGGGGAGGTGAGTGTTTGGGACAAGGGTCCCAGGGCGCGGTAATGAAACGTGAGGTGAGAAGAAATGATAGTCGTTGAAACTTACCTGGCCTGCTGTGTCCGTCAATAGGACAGGTTTTTCTAGCGAAGGGAAAATAAACTGGGCATTGTGTTCCTTGGCAGGAGGGGGTCAGGAGAGGTTGAGGGGAGGGGGTCAGAGGGGGTTAGAAGTCGTGGAATAATGAAGAAATCAGGCACGCATAGTTCCTTTAAGCTTGGTCAGCTTTTTACTCAAATTTAGTCCTAATTCGTTATGAGTAACTAGAGCTTTCAATAGACAAAAACACCAGTTTATTATCTGGACTGACTCGATCTATTGTTGTGAATAATGGAACTCCTCCGTTATACGGTCCAACCAGTCACATATAGGAGTTAACCCTCATGCCCAACCAGTCTAAAATAACCTTATTATCTTTTTTTTTTTTTTTTTTTTTTTAAAGCTTCACCGACCCGAAAACTTATCTTATAGATGTAGCGTCATTATTATAGAACATAATCTATATATATTATTGGCGAAATGTATATATATATGGTTAGACATCTTGCCCATTAACAAGTATTCTTTATTACTTATTACGTGTATTCTTACTTATAAAGCTGAAAACATTTGAAAAATGTACAGACACAAATATGCCCATAAATTTGCTTTGTTTAATAGCCGTGGGGTAATGTGAGACTAATTTTAAAACGAAAAGGGGTAGAGGAAAGCGGAGGCTTGAGTTGTTTCCCTTACGTCGTCTCTTGTCTCCCTTGAGAGAGTTGTTCTAATTGTCAGAACCTTCCCTGCAGCGAGCGGATACTTGAGAGGTGAGGCTCATACCTGGTGTAACGGTGTTCCTCGTCTGTTCTGGAAGCTCATCCGTGCGTGACGACAAAGCTATGATGAACCTGGTTTGTGGGGTTAAAGTGTGTGGGTGTGTGTAGAGAATGGCTAAGTTGTGTGTATAAGTGTGTGTGAGGGGGACGGGTTGGAGAAGCTTGGGTATAGATAGATGGAAGAAATTTTTATGGTGTGCGAGTTATGATTTACGTGATGTATACTTGGTCTTGATGTATCTTGTAGAATACGTATAGAGAATCTATCAGCGTATATATGGCATTTAAAATGTCAATGACATCAGGTACATATCACTGGACAGATGACTTTTGTTGCTGACAGATTGCTTGTGTCACTTAAAATTAACTATGTCACACATATCACGGTAGGACAACCCGCACTGCTGACAGCTTACTTGTGTCACTGACATCTGACACTCGTTACGGACATCTGGCTTAAGCCACTGACAGCTTGCTGATGCCACATATGAACTACACAGCTGATACCTGACACGTTTGAGCTGAACACTTACTTCAAACTTCTACACCTCACTGACAGCTGACTGACACTACTGACATCACCTTATGTCACCTGCTGTTTACTGTCACGGTCATTTAACATCTAGTCATGGATGACAGCCTGGCCCTGCCTCATGTCATAACCTCCAGTCTAATACAACACCATCTACACCAAAACCAGGGGATTTTTTTTTCTTCCCAAAACCCTACCCCACCCCTTGCCATATAACCTTTGACCTGAATACCCCGTTAAGTACCACGTGATGCCGTGAGGTAATCTCACCCAGGTTACCTGGAAAACCACAGCGATTAACCTTAATCTTTACCATGCAAGTAAGCGCATTCAGCCGTGACTTTAAAATTCTTTTCATAGCCGAGCAGCGGGGGGTTGCACATAAGTTCAACTAGTATAAGAATAATTTATTCGTTGAATTATTAAAGTCAAGCTGATTATTTCTATAGTACGTGCATCGAATATCAAAGGTGAAATTGATTTTAAAAGAACGAATTTGGAACACAACGTAGGCCCTACTGGAAAATGAAGTGTAGGCAGAGGCGTAGCGAGGAGGGGGGGCGGGGGGTGCGGACCGCACCGGGTGACACCATTTAGGGGGGGTGACACCAAGGCAAAAAAATAGCAAAATATATGTAGAAAAACTTGAGGGGGGGGGGTGCTGCAAATCGAAAGTTTGAGGGGGAGGGGTGCAAATAGAAAAGTTTGAGGGGGGGGGGGTGCAAATCGAAAATTTGAAAGTTTGTCCCCTGGAAGGGTCACAACGCCTCTAGGGGGGGGTGACACCATTAAGTGCCGCACCGGGTGACACCCGACCTCGCTACGCCACTGAGTGTAGGCAATGAATTTATAAGACGTACACAGAACGATTAGCAAGCCGTACAAATGACATTTTGCAACATGACTTATATACGGTCATGTTTTGCGAGATAATATAGACAAACAATAACATAATGTCGTAGTGTTATATCCAATAGAAAATGTTTTTTGTTGATTTGTTAAATGTACACAAAATAATGAAATAGTTAAAGTATGGGTCATTCTGTCAAAACTGTATCCAAATTAAGGTAAAAACATAATTATCGCCGATGATTTGAGTGCACAAAAATCACGTGCCGACAATCTCCATCTCTATCATTGACCTTGTGCTCACGTAGACAACATAACACGCGCATTTTTAAAAAGGAAACAAGGGGGGGGGGGGGGTAAAGAGGGATTGCATAATGACGTCATACACACATTTTTTTCCCCAGCTCTAAATCGCCGTTTCTTTCACGGTTTGCTATTTGCAGCTGAGGCGAATTTTCTCGCTTCATGCTGATATTTTCGCATGCACAATTACCCTTTGAGCTATTCGCCGATGCGTCGCATATTTGTAACGGTTTTTTTTTTCGTTTTTTTTTTAAGCCCAAAAAGGCGTAGAGTTTAAATTGTTAAACAGTCAGAAAAATGTCATTGTTTGGTTTGATGTTTTATGATGTGAGAACAAAAAGACAAATTACAAAAAAATAAAATAAAATAAAACAACAGAAATTTCACCTTAATTACATCTTGAGGTAGTGAAGGATTCATTTACTGTGACGTAATAACGCGGAGTGTGACAAGAGTTATCGCCCTGGAGCTCTCCTGTTGCGGTGCTGGGGATTTCCAATATGAGTAATCTCTTATGGCTTTTGTACCTGTGGGGGGGGGGGGGGGGGGGGTGGAGGGGGTCGGGAGGGGGGTATTTTTATTTTGACACACACACACACACACACGCACACACATACACACACAGACACCCACAGACTCAAACAAGCACGCACGCGCATGCACACAAACGCACACATAGAGACATACACACACATACAAACTTTCGCCCTCCTCCACGACTCCCCCTTACGCCCCCCCCCCCCCAATAGCCACACAAATCGAAGTTGTTGCATTCACTATTGAATCTCTCCCGTAAGTTGTGTGGCTATATCGGCTCCTTATCTAGTTTTTGTCCTATTATCTGAAGATCTCAATATGTTTTATTGATTTGTCAGTCAACTAAAGAAACATTAAGGTGATTAGAGATTCGGTATTTTCAAATTTTGCAAGATCTCATTTTCACAAAATGGACAGAGTGGTCTAGCGGTAGAGAGCTGGACTGCTAACCCGTAAGTCTCGAGTTCGAATCCGGGTCAGTAGACCTGAGTCCACCTAGCTCTGATGGGTACATAACTCAAGTTAGGGAAAGTAAAAGCGGCTGGGCATAGTGCTGACCACACTATCTCTTCATATGCCGAGGTCACAGAAACACGTGAACTCTACTTCACTTGCTCCATAGACCGTCAGTTTTGTAAAGGGAACTTTACTTTTCTTACATCTTTACAATATGAGTGGCTACTAAACAAGGTACTGCCTAGATCACATCTTCACGAACTAAGTTACTGGGTGCATTCCTTACACGACCGAGTTACTCTGACGTCAATTGCGTCACCTGGTTCTATGGGTTTCCCCCTCCCCCTCCCTAACCCATCCTGCCCCACCCTAACCCATCCTGCCCCACCCCGATCTGGACACATAAACAGTGGAACTCGAGACCGTAGTCAGGGTAACAAATAAACCTAGGGAGGTCTCAAAGAAAGCCTGTCTCAACAGTTCCCATCAGCACTCCCCCAATAGCCCACCTCTCACTAACCTACTTACACGGGTAAACTAGAACTAAACCATACATCACTGTTTAATTTAATCTGGCTCTTTGAGTTGCACAGGCACAAAATTGTTACCGGCATGCGAAAGGGAGATGGTGTTACTAAAAATACTATATATACACACATATATATATATATATATATATATATATATATATATATATATATATATATATATATATATATATATATATAATTTATATAGAACCATAACGATTTTGATAATGTAAAAATTGTTGTTTTGTGATTCTAATTATTCTCAACAATAGTCAGATAATTGTTATTTTTAGTTCTATGTGCCTATGCAACCAGACTCTATTTCAACCCATAGGCCTATGTAGGACCTACACACTTATAGTTAACAACCGTTAACTCTAACACGTCTCGCCCCACCAACCCGCACCTTACACACCTGTCTTACCGATAATAATTTCTTTAATAACAACCCCACTCGTTACTCTACTATCCAGCCTCAGGAACCGTAATCCGTCCACCGGCCCAGAACTACTCAGCTGTGAGTCGCCTCCCCCATTCCATCCACATACCTCTGCCCTCAACCACCCAGCAATTCTTCTATTAAAGATTTACACTATCTTTATAGCCACATAAAAAGCCGACGAGCAGAAAGCAAAGGGCGCTTGCTGTAAATAAAGCTCCCCCTCCCCCCACCCCCATCTCTTTTGCAGCTTTTAAAGAGATCTATATATATCTATATATATATATATACTCACCTCTCCCGTTGAGAGTAGCAACTCGATATTTTTCAACGCGTCTTTCGCGTGTTCGCTTAATTATCTACACCCCCTCCCCTATCCCCCCCCCCCCCCCCCGCAGCAATTGTTTACAGGGTGTTGTTTTTGTGTGCATGATGTGAAGTTTTAATTACAGAAAGGGCAATTTTTTTTCCTCCCTTCTAAATGCAAAGCGTATTTCGCTCGATTGCATAGGCGCACATATCCTATGCCTAGACGGTTTAAAAAAAAAACACCTCCTCCGTTAAGGGTGGAAGCTTACAAGACAAAAAAAAAACGAGATAGCTGTCCCACAAGGCAATTAAAAACCGAGAAATAATTTAAATGTTTTTAGAGCCTTTAGGGCATACAAGCTGTAAAACCTTCCCCTCACACACACAAAAAGAACAACAACAAAACATCCCACTGCGAGGAGGATTTTGTTTTAGCTTTTTGATTCTTGAACCGTGTGTTTTTAGATCGTTGAACAATTTACTGACTAATTAATGTGTTGATTGACAATGGCCCCGCGTAAAAATTGAGGTGATTAAAATTTTCGAAGCCATTCAGGTCATTACAGATTTTCTGACCTGAATCCATCCTAAAATTCTCTAGCAGGACACATCACTTGACACCACCAAAACATTAAAAAGTGTATTCACATTTCTTTTGTTTAAAACTAGAAAACAATGAATAAATAACGTTGTATAAATATATCATACATTTTATAGATTCTAATTTTACATGTGTTTTTACATGTAAGAATTATGCAAACATCTGTTTACTTGTGTGGTCTTTGCTGCGCACTAATTATCCAGGTAAAGAATACACGTGCTGATTAATTATTCCATGATGTTAATTAGTGTTTTATTCTAGAAAATACCGACAGCGACAACGTGAGAACAGCCCACATTTCTATAAGAGACGTCTTTGTTCTTACCTCGGACCATCTAACTCGGTGTAAAAAATTGGGTTCATGCATCTTTTCGGGGAGGGGGTTGGAGCTCCGCCCCTCGAAGAAAGTCCACCGCCCCCCCCCCCCCCCAACGAAATGGAATTTATATAGAAAATATATACTTTTAACAGTGTGTCGTCGCTCCCCGGAAATTTTAGTCCGCCCCCCTCCCCCGAAAATTTCTATCCCTTCATATGCCGAGGTCAATGAATCAGTTAAACTCTACTTCATCTGCTTCATCATTTTTATTTCATCAAGAAATAGAAATGAACGAAATCGTTTTATTTTGGGTAAGAGATAATGTCAAGCATTTTTTTTTCGACGATGTGTAACAATAAAGAGGAGGGTATGGGCGAAACCTAATTTAAGGATGGCATGGTCGAGAGGCAGAGCACACGACTGTTAGCCAGATGGCATGAGTTTGGATCTCGTGGCTTTAGGACGTCCCTGAGTCCACCTAGCTGTGATGGGTACCTTACATTAGGCACTTAGGGCAGTTGGACATAATGCTTACCACACCATTCCTTTCATATGCCGAGGTAAAACAAAAAGTGAACTCTACTTCATCTGTCGTTATGGATCTTTAGGTCCGAAAGAGGAACTTTAATTTCACTTTACTGTACACAATGATGACCTCACTGTAGATATTTATCCAACGTCGAACGAAAAGAATTTCAGAACATTAAAGTTCTAATCACGTGATATTAAATCACGCGCCGCACATGCGCAGTGCACACACCTCAAGGACCAACAGTGACCTGCATCTGCACCACACAAAAAAACGCTTCCAGCGCTCGCGTGCATACAAGAAGTACACAAAACAGGTAGTTTGTGTGGCAGTCCAAATAAACCTGAACCCCGAGTAGACTAAATAAAGTTTACAAGGCTTAAGACTTTTTTTGACAACATATTTTTTAACAAGCCGTTAAGTCAATACAAGGGTGTCATAAATAAGCTGCTGGTGGTGATGGGGGTGTGGGGTGGTGGGGGATGGGGGTGTGGGTGGTGGGGGGCGTCGTCGTGCGAGTTTTGTTTAAAAATAAAAAGTGTACTTAAAACTGCATCACATAGACCTTGCAGTACATGCATGTATGCATGTATTGTTGATGTAGAGTTAAATTGTAGATTGCACAAAATGTTATTGCACATACACTTGATAATTTCAATCTGTATATGTGACCGTTTTGTATGTGACTACTTTATATCTGAGCAATGTATACGTGATTATATGATTACTCTGTATGCAGGTGAAATGCAGGGGTATTGCATGTTAGAAACTATAATTTGCGCTATGCATATATTATGATTATACACATTACAATAAGTACACTACGACTGGTATGTATGAACGAGGTCATTTGTATTCTGTACGAATAGATTATGTATGGAACAAGCCTATATATATATATATATATATATATATATATATATATATATATATATATATATATATATATATATATATATATATATATATATGAATGTAAAACGTATGCCTGTGTGTAATGTTTATCATATTTAAAACATTATAAACAAACTAGAGTAGACCTATATGTATTTACCTTACCTAATGCCCTCAATACTGGATATTTTGATTTTTCAAATGTTTACGTTTTCAGATAACTTGCTTGTGGTACTTATAGTGGCGATTAGTTCATATGCTCAAATATTACCTAGATTTTCTCTTCTTCCCCCCCCCCCCCTTTCGGGTCATTTTGAAGGTGCGAATATATTATAACATATCTTCTTTTCCGATTACGTCAGTACTCGTAGATATTTACCGGTATAATTAGAAGTTTTATCGTCTCCAATATTTGTATGGGTACGTCATAATTAGGTGCAAAATAAATCTCAGGTAGAACGATAGATTTACGGTTGAAAATGGATGGCTAAGTCACAAAACGGGATCACTTTAAGGCGTTATGGGGAGGGATTCGGTGAATGTTGCAGGTGGGGTGGGGGAGGGGGGATTCAAGAATGAATGCAAAAACTTCCCTTCGTGTGGATGCTGAGTTATGAATTGTAGACGGGTACGGGTCTCGGGTCATCTGATGCACGGTCAAGTACGAATCTCGAGTCATGCTCTACATATTGAAGTACGAATCTCGAGTCATGCTCTACATATTGAAGTACGAATCTCGAATCATGCTGTACACATTGAAGTACGTATCTCGAGTCTAGCTCTACATATTGAAGTACGAATCTCGAATCATGCTCTACATATTGAAGTACGAATCTCGAGTCATCATTGAAGTACGAATCTCGAGTCATGCTCTACACATCTTCAGTAGTACATTTTCAAGACTGTATCTTGAATCAAGTGGTATATAGTTAAGTACGGATCTCTGGTCATTTTATACATTTAAACGTGCGTATCCAAGTTAAAGTACTGATCTTGAATCACACTGTCTAGATGGTTTACAGTTTCCAGAATCATCTACAGTACACAGTCGAAATTATTACAATTTGTTTTTTATCTGTTTAATTTATTAATTAACAAATGTAATAATAACGAGATAAACAAGGTTCCGAAGTTTTCTTCAGTTTTTTATTTAGCTCTCTTTAAAAATGTAATTCACTCACGGAAAAATCTAAAAATGTTAAGTTTTCTCAATTAAGTCATTACAACACCCTCTTCAAGACGAATCATCTCTTCTCTAGTATCTCATTATATCTATTATCAACGGACCCCTATCAGTTGATCATGCTGGTTGTTTCGTAATTAACACCTTAATTAAAACTAATTTGTAAGGTTTAGAAATAAAGCTGCGCAAACTATTTTTTAAAAGTGTTTACCCCCCCCCCCCCATCCCACCCCCTAAAATAATAATCCATTCACACAAACGGCTGTTTTAATTATAAATCGATCCTTATGTTATTTTTTTGGCTGACGTCACTAGTGTACTTGTACAAAAAACTAAACCACAAATATTTCCGCACTTGATCTGGGCTTGTTGTCTTGTTGCCAGCTTGGCTTTCTCAGGCCGAACTGCGAGATTTCACTCCGACGTTCACGTCGAGCTAAAGCGATGAGACGTCCTTAAGCTGACTCCCATTAGTGGTTTAAAGTATAGCCCCATTGCTTATTACAGAACTGAGTACTTTAACATTTGCCGACTCTCCTATATTTAGCAAGTTTCGGTAAAAATTTGTAGCAAGTGGTTTTTTTTTAAAAATAAATTTAAAAAAAATGGAATAAAGAAATTCTCATTACAACAATCCATTATTGAAATTAAAAATCATTATCAAAACAAATTTAGAAAAGAAAAATTACAATTGTTTCTTGTATAATTACATTTTACCTCGAAGCTAGTGATAAGTATAGTTTTCATAATGTAGGCTATAGTAAAACTCCGCTGTCATTTTTCCTGGCCATGTTCCCCTTACACTTCAAGCATAAGTTCATTCACAGTTTCTATATGGGCTGTTTCTAGGACGATGTATACGCATTGCAAACTACCCTAAAAAGTTACAGATAGCAAGCTGAAGAGGCTATATCCTGGACCACCAAATTATCAATGGCCACGCAAAAATAGTGGACCACCGAATATCAGGGACCACTAAAATATTGTATACCGTGGACCACCAGACTAACATGTACCTTGCAAAAATAGTAGACAACAAAAATATCATGTTTCATGCAAAAAAAATAGTGGACCACCAAAATATCATATACCATACAAAAACAGTGGAACACGTAAACAAAAAAAGTGGTCCACTAAATATCATGGACCTCTAAAATATTTTGGATCACCAAAATAATAATAAAGAAATATCATTGACTACCAAAATATCATGGACTACCAAAATATCATTGACCATCAAAATATCATTGACTACTAAAATATCATTGACTACCAAAAATATCATGGACTACCAAAATATCATGGACTACCAAAATATCATTGACCACCAAAATATAATTGACTACCAAAATATCATGGACTACCAAAATTTCATTGACTACCAAAATATCATTGACTACCAAAATATCATTGACTACCAAAATATCATTGACTACCAAATATCCCGAACCACCAACAGATCCCGGACCACCAAATTATCCCAGACTTATCGCGACCTTATTTCTCAACACACGCTTTTAGAATGAAGGATGTTTTCGCTGAGAGATTTGGGCAACTCAAAACAGATGGCGTTCATAGTACGTCCTCTCAACACAAAAACAAATGAGATTAACATTGAGCCATTTGGAATTTATGTTAGTTTGCTTCAAATGCAATTGCTGGATTTGAAAACAAAACATTTGTGGAACTCAAGAGCAAGTTGCAAGAGCTGAAGGTTAAGAAAAGCATGCAAGTTACACTTCAAAAATACACAGTTCTAAAAGAAATGACGCGAGTTGAAGCACTTGTATTTGACGCACGGAACAGTTTTCCACAATGCTACAATAAGGTGGAGAAGTTGACATATGAAGTGCTGACGATCTTTACGCCAACATAATCGTGCTAACATCAATATAATAAATAGTTAAGTAAGAAGCCAACTAACAAATGAAAATCTAGAGGCCAGGTATAAA
Source organism: Physella acuta (assembly GCF_028476545.2). NCBI lineage: Eukaryota > Metazoa > Mollusca > Gastropoda > Physidae > Physella > Physella acuta. Next base: position 26,032 of record NW_026731818.1, read on the forward strand.
CTAACTTTTACAAGGCATGCAAGGCCAATGCTCCCATTGATGTAACTAATGTAAATATTAAATTATTATAGTTTTAATATTTGATTACTAATTTTATTATTTTAGCAGAGGTAGCTAAAATACTGTAATATGTTTTGTGCGAAGCTTGTTGTGTCTTTTTACTTTCTCGTATATACGAAGTATAGAGAAAGTCTTGTAATCGTGCAAAAAAAAACATAATTTTGCAATCTTGTCCGTATGTCTGTATGTGTATGTGTGTGTGTGTGTGTGTCTGTAAACACCATAACTTGAGTACCGTTACAGCTAGGTTCATGAAAGTTCATGTATATGTATTTTATCAAAATCGTAGATCCGTATCAACGTTTGAGCGATTTCCGATAACCGGAAGTGGAACATTTTCTACTTTGAAATTTTCAAAAGCCTACAACTTAAGTACTTTTTCATACAGATAAATGAAATTTCACGTGTAAGTAAAATATCTAATTCTCTGCCTTTTTTATTAATTTCCGTTGACCTGAAGTAGTATTTCCGATTTCTCAAAAATCGCATGTCAATTTATAAAGTACTAATAATATTCCGCACTATTATGCACATTTTATTTGGCGTTCACTTGGTGTGCAATTATTTTTTCTACGAGATTTTATTCTATTTTAAAAAGTTTAAGTATTTAAAATGGATTTAAAATCATGTCTATATCCCGAGTTGCATCCCCTGTTGTTTCATATAAGAAAATTCGAGAAAGTTTAGTAGAGATCCCTCCCGGTTCTTTTTACTTTCTCGTATATACGAAGTATAGAGAAAGTATTGTAATCGTGCAAAAAAAAAATCGAGATTTTTACAAATCTCGGCGTTTTACACCTCACTGATACGGAAAAACATAATTTTGCAATCTTGTCCGTATGTCTGTGTGTCTGTCTGTGTGTCTGTCTGTGTGTCTGTCTGTCCGTGTGTAAACACGATAACTTGAGTACCGTTACAGCTAGGTTGATGAAATTTCATATATAAGTATTTTATCAAAATCGTAGATCCGTGTCAACTTTTGAGCGATTTCCGATAACCGGAAGTGGTACTTTTCCTACTTTGAATTTTTCAAAAGCCTATAACTTGAGTACTATTTCAGATAGATAAATGAAATTTCACAAGTAAGTAAAAGATCTAATTCTCTACCTTCTGTTAAATTTTGAGTAATTTCCGTTGATTGGAAGTAGTACTTTACGCTACTTCCGATTTCTCAAAAAACTAATGTAAATTTTAAAAGTACTAATAATATTGCGCACTATTATGCGCTTTTTTATAAGGCGTTCACTTGGTGTGCAATTAATTGTCTACGAGATTTTACTCTATTTTTAAAACTTTAAGTATTTAAAATGGATTAAAAATCATGTCTATAGCCCGAGTTCCATTCCCCTGTTTTATTTTATAAAAGAATATTCGAGAAAGTTTAGGGGAGATCGCTCCCGGTTTATTTTAGTTTAATATTGTCCCATTTCATGGGAGTCAAAATTTTGTACATTTTTTAATTTCTACTTGTACTGTAGTTAGACATACTCTCGCTTTTATTTAAAAACATTGAAATAATTTTAACGGTTATTGTTATTTTTGAATACAATAGAATTTTAAATAGCAATTTAATTAAAACGAACTTTTCCACATGAATTTACAATAAAAGTAATACTAATATTAAAATAAGTAATAAAATAGTTATCATCTCATTTTACTAAGTTATTTATACATATCTTCATTTCTGTTTAGCCTTTAGCAAATCATTTATACGTTATCTCCCTTAAATCAAATTTTATTTCTAGTTTGAAGAACGGGAGATTCTTCGTTGTCATTACCCAAGCTTACACACATCTTCTAATACAGGGGTCGGCAAGCTGTGGCTCGCGAGCCGCATGCGGCTCTTTTGATGTCCGAATGCGGCTCTCCAGCTCATTGCACACATATTAATAGTTATATAAATTCATTTGTTTTGGATGGTGGGGTACGACTTTACCCTGCGTTCAGTGGGATGGAAGATAAGCCTGGTGAGAACCAAAGGACAGAAGCGAACGATACAAGTTATTCAAACCGATAGCCAAGCCAGTTAGTCGGAGTTTGCCGTGTTGAGGCCTGCCTGGCTATGGGAGACACCTCCTGAGCCGGTGATATCCGTAACGAAAAAACAAAATATAAATTAACAGCTTCTAAATTGGATTGAGATGATCATAGAATTATATTATTTGATTACTAATGTCTATGTTTTTATATGAATAAATATTATTTCATATTTTAAGGGGGGGGGGGACGACGGACTAAAATTTCCGGGGGGGGGGGGGGGAGGACACTGTTAAAAGTATATATTTTCTATATAAATTCCATTTCGTTCATGGGGGGGGGGGGGAAGGGGGCTGTAGACTTTCTCTTCCGAAGAGATGCCTGGAAGAAACTGAATACTAAATATTGAAATAAAAAATGTTGTGGCTCTTTAAAAACTGGGAAATTTTTATAAATTGTAACTTTTGGCTCTTGCACATCAAAATGTTGCCGACCCCTGCCTAAGCTGACCAGACACATCCCCCACGTCCATCTCCCAACCGACCAGAGACGTCCTGAGCAGTCAAGTCCAGGTTCACTGACCTACCCGTCGCCCTTTCTACGCCTTCTTCCATCCACAAATGCTGCTCTTGTTTCAAGTTCCCAAACAAGAAGAAATATCCCACCATAAACATATTTCTCTGGAGTATTTAGGTTTGGTAAACAAATTCTTACCCCGGGTGCTCTAGACCTATTCTTAAACAAAGAACAACAACTCCGCGAGAACGACATGTGAAGCTAGAGTTATCGTTACTTAGTAATCATATTACCCGAAAAAGAGGTTTTTTTTTTTTTTTTTTTTTTTTTTTTTTTTTTTTTTTACAGAAGACTTACATTTATTTTTTTTTTTTTTACGTTGGAAAAGATGATAGTAAAAAACGCCTACAATTTTACGATTGATTAAACAAAACACTTAGTCAACTTACACGCACTGTGCCCCTGAGTGTGAAACAGTATCTACAAATGGGGGAAAAAAAAAGATACATTGCCGTTAGAGATTTTGGGCTAAACAAGCCCTTCAAGTCAGGCTTGTCATGCTTATGGTTTACTTCCTACTCCCATGTGAGGGAGGGTTTACGGTGAGGTTAGCCTGAGTTCATTCATGAACTAATGAACTCTACTTAGCAAAAGCCAAACTTTCGTCAATGTTAATTGTTGAGGCTCGAATGACAAGCGCGACATCAACAAATAATTATAAAGACTCTTAATTTTCTACGTAAAAAAAAGTTAAAAAATATTTAGACCTACTCTACTGAAACATAAGTGTATAGAATTTCCTTAGTCAGCTCTGGGGGGGGGGGGGGGGGTACAGAAATCTTTCTGCATATACCCCCCCCCCCCCCCCCGTTTAAAAGTTGGCTCGTCTCACATGTATTTTTAAAAGTTATATAAATTTATTTCATAACAGTTACACAAACGGCTTTTTCCAACAAAAATCATGTTATCTATTAAAGGACAGTTAATATGTCCCCAGTCACCTTTTTTTAAACAGTCAAACAACCGTTTTTACTAAAACATTGTCACAAAGTCTCAACCCCCTACCCCTAGACGATAGCTATTAATTAATATACGACATCTAAAAATATGTTTTAATTTGCTGAGTCAAATATTATAATTCACACATTTATAAGTGAGCTAAAAATACAATGAATAAAATTAGAATAAACATGTTTTGTTTTTTTAAAGAGTTGGTGAAACTTGAGACGACAGCGTAAAAGTTCCGAAATACGGATTGACGAGATACCTTCAATATAAAGCAACTATTGTTCTAGCTTTAATTGTTTAATCACTCCCCCACCCCACCCTATAAGCCAACAGCTGTTTTCCAAGTGTCAGATGAATTGGACTGGCTATCATTAGTTGTGCCTGTCGACCGCCCGTAATTATTTCAATTTGCGAAACATTTTCTAATTAATGACCGACACAGAACGCGACAGGCCTAGGGTAATAATGTTTACAAATGAACGAATATGAAAAATAACTGCAGCTGGTTGCCTAATTCAGTCTAGCGAGTTGGTGTGTGGGGGTGGGGCTGAGAGGGGGGGGGGGGGCGAGTTTTGCCGCAGAAAAGGAGAGAAAATGTCTCTATTATCTAGGCTTGAGAATTCCCATCAGAACTGTTTTTTTGGCTTTAGAAATACAGTCATGAATAATTTAAGAATCGAGGTCAAATATAATTTTAAAAATAAATTGGATCATGGTAACCTAGAATATGTTAAGCTTCTGTTTTATTAAATAATGCATTCAGAATGTATTAGCGGCGCTAATTTTATACTGCAATGGATGAATTTCATTGGTTATAAGCAACCCACGTGGGCTGTGTCCGCACGTGCAGATAATATTTATGATTGCTAATGGTTACGTAATTTACAATTTAAACATCTAACGACTTTTTCTTTCGTTTAATAAAATCTGCCACTATTTATACAATGATTCCATGACATTTAAAATAGGGGGGGGGGGGGGGTAACAAATATCATCATAACAGTACAAGCGAAAAACCACTTTAGAATCCCACTTAATAAGGGAAAAAATAAGTACAAACAAGAACGATAATGCCGTTTAATTTGTTGCTCTAAATCACTTGGTCCAAAATGAGTTGTCTAACTTCGCGATTACTACTCTACGAGTTGGCACCCAAAAAAATGGTTACAAGACAATGTTTGCGCAGACGTACAAGGGGGAACTGGTGAAATATACGGTAATCGGGGGCAGTAGAGCGGGAGGGAAGACAAGGCCAAGCATGAACAGGTATGAAAAATGCGAGCCTCATTAGTGTGACTCTATTAGTGTGACGGGCGATCAGCTCGATATGTCTGTCTGCGGCTAACATAAAAGCGCCCGCCAGGTTTTCTAGGTCAGTCTATATTGTTCCGCGCGCGAGCGTCCTAGTTTTTATTTTACTTTGATTGTTTTCATACAAATGGTAGAGTTCAGAGAGGTGTGGTGGAGTGAGAAACAGAAGCCAAATTGGTTTTTTGTTTTGTTTTTTTTTACGCTTCAAAATCGACTGTGTGTGTGGGTTTTTTTTTTTTTTTTGGCAAAGTTGCCGATCTATCATAGTACCTTTCTCTGAGAACTGTTTTTTTTTTCACCCCAAGGTAATGGATACTATTTCATCCTTGTAAATTCTCTCTTTGAAAAGATTCGCATTTTATATTACTATTACAAAGCAACAGCGAGCCAAAAAATTAAAAACACATTAGATTTAGAACTTGATGGCAAATTTATTTTCATGGGTGTTTATTGTTCTTCTATTATTTAAATTATTATAAGTTTTTGGCTCATTTGCATACCTGGGTGAATGGGGTTATCAGAAATAGATTTTTCGTCTACTACGAATTCGCCTTTACGAAATATTAGCTGCAATTTAGCTCCCCCCTCTTCCTGTTATAATTTTCTTTCTTTTTTTTTGTAAGCTTTAGCCCCCTCCCCCACTTTTCCTTCTCTGTTATATGCCATAACAAATGTCCACCCCCCCCCCCCCCCCATATTTTTAAAATTTCCAAACACAATATGCAGACTATGCTGTGTCGAATCCCGTCCCCGAACCAGTTGAATCCCGTCCCCTAACCAGTTGAATCCCGTCCCCTAACCAGTTGAATCCCGTCCCCTAACCACTTGAAACTGTCCCCGAACCAGTTGAATCCCGTCCCCTAACCACTTGAAACTGTCCCCTAACCACTTGAAACCCGTCCCCTAACCAGTTGAATCCCGTCCCCTAACCAGTTGAAACCCGTCCCCTAACCAGTTGAATCCCGTCCCCTAACCAGTTGAATCCCGTCCCCTAGCCAGTTGAATCCCGTCCCCTAACCAGTTGAATTCCGTCCCCTAACCAGTTGAATCCCGTCCCCTAACCACTTGAAACTGTCCCCTAACCAGTTGAATCCCGTCCCCTAACCAGTTGAAACCCGTCTCCTAACCACTTGAATCCCGCCCCCTAACCACTTGAAACTGTCCCCTAACCAGTTGAATCCCGTCCCCGAACCAGTTGAATCCCGTCCCCTAACCAGTTGAATCCCGTCCCCTAATCAGTTGAATCCCATCCCCTAACCAGAGAATCTCTTGGAAATGACTTTGGTGCAGCCTCCTGTATGTAAACAATGCTGCATCTCTGGCTGCACACCGCAGGCTGTTCCGTGTACGACAGCTGTTTTATAATGCGATAACCGCTCTTGGTGCGCGGAGCGGAAGGTAGTTTTGCGTGGGCGTAGAAATTAATGAGTACAAATAAAATAAATATCAGGCGTTGGACGCTTTGAACATTCGGCAACATGGTAATTCCAGAAACAGTTGGGACGGCGTGGACGGGCGGAAAGTCTCGAGGTGGGTACCCGGGCCCGAGACAGTGGGTCGTTCCTTGACCGTGTTGGGTACCCGGGCCCGAGACAGTGGGTCGTTCCTTGACCAAGCTGCTCTTCGTGCCCAAACATGGTGTGATGTACTGAAGGGGGCGGCGGGTAGAGAGGGGACGTTCGGCGAGAACTCACGGGTCTAGCGGCTTGCATTTTGGGAGTTTTAAATGCTCGATTGTTCATGGGGTCATCCATTAATGACGTCACGCTCCCCACTCCCCATCGTCAAACATCCTTACACAAAAAGCAAGACGCTTTACCCCTAAAATGACATCATAGCCTACAACCCAGCCCCCTCAAAGTTGAAGCTTTTTGTTATACATCGATATATTTAAAAATATTTTATGTGCATGGGCCAGTATTGAGTATATTAATCAATTTATATAACAATATACAAAGTCTGCTTAAAAACGCAAAATGACGGTAATAATTTAATTTGTAAAATGACCTTTTAAAATGCAAAAGTTTGTCGTCTGAAAGCCTCACCCTTCACCCTCGTCACACATCGTCACAAAATTTCGAACCCCCACCCCAAAAGTGTGAAGTTGATTATGGACGACCTACCCCCTGTGATGAGGTTACGCCCGTGTGAGAGAGAGCGAGAGAGTTTGAGTTTCTCTGAGACAATACGTCATTGAGGTTCGAACCGGAACTATGCATTTTCTTTTGAGAGGAAGTAGAGGGCAGTTGCTGTTAGATAAAATAAACATCGTCATTTGTATCTTTTAAAATTCTATCTAGGCGTTGTGGTCAGTCTGATTTGATCAACACTGGCTAAGACTGACACACACACACAACCACACACACACACACACACACACACACACACACACACACACAAACTGACACGCTCGGATCCCCACTGGCGACACACAACATACCGACACGCTGAACCCAACACACTCAGATTCTCACACACAACAACTGACACATTAAGAATGACTCGTGAAATACCTACAGAAGCGACTCACTGACACAATCATCCTACTCACCATCCAACACAGGTTGAAACACGCCAATGTACCTGTCTCAGTTTTATATAAGACAAAAATTAGAACGTTGTTCAGACTAATTTTACTTAACTACAATAGAATAAACTTACAAGGGCATAGATTCTAGATCTACTTCAAGTAAACAATAATTAATGTTTTCATTGATTATGTTTACTTGAAGTTAAATACAATTTTATTTATGTTTTTTGGAGATTAATTTTATTTTTCAAATAGCATCTTCTGTCTAGAAACGTCACCGAAACAAATTTTTAAAACTTTTAGTTTTATTCTAAAATCCTTTACTTTTAGTAGTTGGTTGAAGAGCATTTTTGGGAAACCTTAAACTTAAAGTATATTTTCAAGACACGCTTCTTACATTTCTCTTCTGATGAATTGAATGTTCATGTTATAGGCAGATGGCTCAAAAACCCAGAGCTTCGGCGGGGTGAATAAAAATAACATACACATTTGAGAACCGTCTTTCAATTTAGCAAGGGCAGACAACTGTTTAATCACCTGTTGGACTTCCCCCTGGGGCCACAGGTCTGTTTTCTTTGATGCCTTCGATAAGAACATGCGGATGGCGACTAGTTCCGACATCGCTGGCGCTAATCGTCAGGACGGTTGGTGGAAATATTTCCGTGAAATCGTCTCCCACCTCTGCTGGGTATCTTTGTGAATGGTCGGATCAAATTATGCTGGCAATACATTTAACTATAATTATTTTTTCTGGATTATTGGTTCGATTACTTTCTAGACACCGTGATCCGTTTGAAATATACAGGTCACACAGGGTCAAAAATACATCGCTGGTTGGGGTGGGGGGGGGGGGGGGGTGAAGAGTGAGAGAGATGTGTGATGTTCCCGAAAACATCCAGAAATCACGGATGTCATGGATATAGTGTACCGTGAGGTCAGAGTTTCTTTCTCCTCTTTGACAACATGGAAACACACATTTTAGATAGAAAATAATTATATACTTTAGCCATTTTCCGCCCTCCCGGAATTTTAGCACCCCCTCCCCGCTACGAAAACTACTTAGGTATACATCTCAGTAGTGGACGGCGTGGACAGTTAACCCAAAAGTCTCGAGTTCGGATCCCTTGATCGATTGATTAGGACTCCCTCTTTCCACCCGGCTCTGATGGTAACACCCTAATTCACACGAGGGATAGTTAAGACGACAGTACATAGAACAGACCACCCATACCTACCATTTCAATGAAATGAAATTTTCATATGCCTAGGTCTCACACCAAAAAAAAAACAACATGTGAACTCTACTATATGTGCCCTATTTACCAGGAAGGGTGTCGTTCGTTTTTTTTAAACTTCTCAGTTGTGTGTAGATCAGTTTCCAAAAATAGCTTTATTCAAAGCATGTCGTGTTTTACACCGTGCTTAAAGGTACCGATATGTCTTTTAAAAAATCTCAATACCATCGGTCTGTTAAATCTTACTCAAAACAGTTTCGCTACTAAGTAGGGTGGAACTATTACGGAGGGAAAACTCAAAACATAAGTTTTTACCTATGATTTTGTTCAGTGGTGTGTGAAATTGTGAATCAGTAGCGTAGCCAGAGAGGTGCAGTCGGTACGAGTTACTCTGGGCATTAGGAGAAAATGATGTTTCACAATTTTTTTAGTGCGCGCTATACTAAAACTAATAATAATCTCTGTTGTCTATTGAAAACCCTTGTAATTTATTTTATTATAAAAAATGTGAATACTTTTTGCCTACTTACTACCTAAGTTATTAAATAGAAATTGTATATTTTTGTGTTGATTAACATAGGCTTATATCACTAAAATACCAATATCTTACCATGCTCTGACAAATCTCAATGTTTTTTCTACATAGTGACAACATATTAGGCTAGTTTAATGTTTTGTATTGATAGTGGGTGTGTGTGTGTGTGGATGGGGGGGGGGGGGGGGAGGGGATGGCTCGCCAAGCAACAAGTACGATAGCTCCGCCACTGGTATGAAACATTCTCGACATTATTGACAGTGTCGTATTTACACACCAGATATCATTGCTGGTAAGAATCTTGTGATGTTCCAGAAAATATATAATCAAGGCTTATATTTTAATTAGGCCACATTAGTGGTTAGTTAATTCATTACAAAGAAATTTACTAGCCTCAGCCCATTAAAAGACAAAGAACCCCGTTTGATTAGATTTGGCGTGAGGAGTGGGGGTTGGGTTGGTAAATCTGCTTATCTTTTAATCAGCCGTGCTCTTTAAGCCATGTCTAATCGACACATTCCTTTTATTTTGCACTAACTTTATTTACCCTTCATTTTTGCACTAACTCACCCAGACCCCCCCCCCCCCCTCCACTTTTCTCCTAACCATTAATTGATCCGCCCCTGAAAGTCAAGTCTATTGATTCATCAGATTTGCTTCTCTCACGTCATTTTGTAACCATCCTTTTCGTTCATTCATACCGTGGTATACACATTTATCGGAAGCAACATCTCCTATTGGCATTTAGCTAACGACCCATTGGGCGCAGGGGAGTGGGGGATAGTTTAGTGTTGTGCACGCAGAAGACAGACATATGCAAATGGGCGGTGTCACTGGTTTATGAAACAGGCTATTGCAAACATGTTCTTATACTTTAGATTATAGTGGGGATGGTTCATTTAGTTATGGCTTGTGACTTTTATGATTTAAAACTATACATGTTTACTTACATAGGGTGCCTCTCCTCATCTTCACCTCTCTCTCTTTCTCTCTCTCTCTCTCTCTCTCTCTCTCTCTCTCTCTCTCTCTCTCTCTCTATATATATATATATATATATATATATATATATATATATATATATATATATATATATATATATGTCTATATCAAAACAGTTTCTTAAAAATTGGTTTAGTTGTGGTGGATGTTGGCTTTGAATAGGGTCTACCTAAAAATTAGACTCTATCAAAGTACTCAGTTATCAACACTGGGAGCGATTAGCCCATAGATGATGATTGGCGTATTTTATTTCATTTCCCGTCAAACGTTGTCATAAACTATATATATATATATATATATATATATATATATATATATATATATATATATATATATATATATATACCCTTTCCCTTTCCTTAAAATAAATACAATTCTATTTCAAAATGACACAATAAAGCCCATTGAAAAATAATACCAAAGTTACAACAAAATCAACTAACCCGAGAATTTTGAGTTCGGATCTTGTGCTTAAGTCGTTAGATCTGCCCAGCCCTAATGGGTTCCTGACTTACATTAAGGAACGCAAAGGCTGCTGGGCATAGTGATGAACACCCCCCACCCCTTCCCCCAAACAGCCACATATAGAGGCCTCAGAAACTGGCGAACTCCACTTCACCTGCACCAAAATATTAAGAAATGATTCTACTAAAGAGAGCAAAGTTGTTTTATTTTCCTATTTCCAATGCATTTAAAAACTTCTAATTTTTAAATAGTTTTTTAAATAGAGGTATTATTTTCTACCATTTAGTAATTCCGAATTTTAAAAATTTAAAATAGTAAGTCGATAAATAATAAATACGTGTTTAAAATATCTAATCTACTACTTTAAGATGAAAAACATTTGCTTTAAAACCTGTTCATTTTCTGGCAATAATAACCCTAAACGACAATTTTATGTCCTTATTGACGTCTGTTGCGACTTAAACACGTGAAAACAGTTCACAACAGTTTATCTCACTGATCAAGCAATTACTAGTCTAACTAATTAGCTTAAAATAATATATTTTTGCGTTGTCTTCGGAGACGAATTATCTGAAACGTTAGTATGAATCACTGCATTCGAAGTTGGTCACAAATGAGTTAATGATTTCATTCTATTAAAAGGTCAACCAACACTATCAATGTACTAACATTGTGAACCAAATAAAAACACGTGAGAAGTTGAAGGAAAGGTGCCTATACAATCTACTTCGAAAAACAAGTGTTCTCTGAAAAAGTAATCCACAAAAATCAACCAACCAGAAAAAAAATAATTTATTTCTTGATTTGTATAATCTTTTCCCTCTCTCGATCTATTAAAATAGTCGTTAAAGGATGATCCATAAACCTAGTTATAGTTAATTATATAGATCTAATATGTGAGTTTAACAATCATTTAATTTCTGTTAGTTTTTCGTCTAATCAATGTAGGAACAAACGTGATAAAGACTCGGTAAGAGTTAGAGATGCATTTGCAATTGCATTCTAAGTAAATTTTTCCGAATTTTCCAGTAAAATAATAATGGAATCAGTTTAAAAATAAATGTGTCGTATAATAAAAACTATCACTAGAAATTTGTACGCAGCTGACTGGTATGGGAACTGCTCGTAAATTAATTATTACATTTGCAATTTATTATTTTTGTTTTAGAAAGGGGGCGTCGGCTAAGAAACGAAACGAAACTGTCATTTTGAAAAGGTGCTCAATCAACAAGTTTGTCAACATAGTATTTTAAGAACCCTCATTGGTTAAATTACACGAGTATTGATACTGTATCGCGTTTCCATATAAGGGTATTGACAACAAACGCACTTTCTTCGGTAGGCCTACTGTATCTAGGAAATATTTGATATTCAAATAACTACAAACGTTCATTGTGCATTTTAGACAAGTTAAATGTATTTCTCCTATTACACTATATTTATTCACTTGAAGCACAATAGACCTATGTATAATAATAAATACTTAATAAAAACTGATACGACACAATGTTTATTTCGGATGAATTCTCCACATAATCTTACATTTCTTAATGCGCAATAAGCTATAGTTCTAAAAACTATTCGCAGATTATTAATATATCTTGAAAGTTTTCAATTTTTAAATAAAAATTAGCTTAAAGTAAAAAGCATTTCTTCTGTTTATGGTCAATATTTAAGGCTGATTTATATTTTATCGAATGTAAACCTATCGCGTAATGGCATTTCTCTTGGGAACTACTTTTAAAAATGGCCACCCTGGCAAACCTTCATGTTATGACGTGCCTCTGCAAATAGCAGACTTTTTCTGCACTGACCTTGGATATTACTTTAGTTTTAAGTCTACAACATTTAAGGAACTTTTCGAAATTGTATTAATTTTACGAGCATTAAGTTAAATGCTAGTATAGTGCGTTACCGTGTCCTTTCAATACCAAGAACAGCAAAGTAAATAGATCTCTCTAATTTTTGCAAGCAATAGTAAGCTGCATAGCAGTCAGTGTTGTCATAAGTGTTTGTCAGCTGGATTGTCATATCTTCTACAAAATTTATTTGGATGGGGGGTTTCCCCTATAATTCGAAGTGGTGCCTCTTGGAAGTGCATTTATGAAAGAAATGAATACCAACGAGGTGACCTCTGGCTATCTAGCCACTACAAATTGTGATTTTAACAATGGTAATAATAAAATTAAAATAAAATATTTAGCCTAGTAGTTTGCCTAGCTAGTGTACTAATTTAATTTAAGAGCCTACATTTTTATTTTAGTGTGATTTAATATTTTGAAATGTAAGATCATTTTACTAATTTCAAACTAATTTGTCTAGAAATAAACCTTCCCTAATTAACTATCTATAGCCTAGGGGCCTAACAACTAGATTCTAGGTAGCCTAACCTAACAGTAACACTTTAAAAAAAAATAGGCCTCTTTAAAATCTTTTCTAGTAGAAGCCTACACAGTCAGTTAGTACATTCATTTACATAGGCCTACAATCTACAGGCCTACAAAACATATAGGGCCTACATTATACACATAGTGAGATAGGCCTATATAGATCTAAATAAAATCTGATGGCCTGCTACGTTATTATTCATGTGTCCATTGCAATTTTCAGTAGTTTGTTTTTACTCTCTCTTAGCATTTCTCACAGAAATCTAGGGCACATAACATTTTTTATCTCTATATATTCGCAAGCAAGAGGAGATAAAATACAGTTGAAATTGTATAGGCCTAAAAAGAAGTAATTTCATATTTTCCTGAATAACAGCAAACAAAAGAGCAGTGATATTCAGTGATTATTTTATGGATATGAACCTGGGACATGTGGTGTGACAATCTTGCATTGCTTTACCATATTTTTACAATTTTAAATATCTTACTTAATGATAACAGTTCTTTTTGGGAATAGCCCAAATCTGGGGCGGGGGGGTGCGGACCGCATCGGGTGACACCATTTAGGGTGGTGACAACAAGGCAAAAAATAGCAAAATATATAGAGAAAAACTTGAGAGGGGGGGTGCAAATCGAAAGTTTGAGGGGGGGGGGGGTGGGGTGCAAATCGGAAATTTGAAAGTTTGTCCCCGGGAAAGGTCACTAGGCCACTGGCCCAAATATGCCTATTCTGAGTCTACTGTAAATAGACGCGTCGATAAATAAAACCGCATTTCTACAGCCTGCATGTTGTAAGATACTTTCTATACTTGTATGACACAATGGTAAAAGCTTTGTAGTCTACGAATGGCCTAATTTACTACTTGAAAGCTTTGTAGAAATAAGCCTCTTACTACAAACCCTCACTATTTACATTACTATTTCGAGCATGGGTTCTTTATATTATTGCTGTTATATCTAAGGAATTGGTAATGTCACTCTGGTAATGTTAACCATTATTACTTAAATTACTATGATTGCTGGCATTGCTATACATTTAGATCCTTTTTCATTTTGAGATAGGGTTGAATTTAAGATAGCTTTATGGGGCAGAAATAGCTTCAGTATGCCCTACCTACTAAGGCAGTCTTAGAAGAAATATTTTTGCACATTCATGATTCATTTACCCCACCTGTCTGAAACTCTAACATTGATGGAAATCATCATCCTTTCCCATGAAACATGGGGTAGATGAATTAAGAGGTTATCAGTTTCAATGACCTTGCCATGCAAGTGATAGTGTGGTCAGCACATTGTTTCCCTAATGTAAGTCAAGTACCTATTAGAGCTGTGTGGACCCAGGGACGTCGCAAGTCTGAACAGATCCGAGCTCAAGACCCTAGGGGTTGTAGCCAAATGCTCTACCATTTGACCAAGCTTTATGGTTGTATTTGATTAGTATATTGACTGTGAGTGTGGTTATTGATTTTGATGTTAATCACTTTGTGAAATCCATGAAATGCTTAGCCATTTCTAACTAGTGTACAATAATAAGGCTCTCTTGCTCTTACACTCTCACAGTGTGCTAATAGTAATACTTCCCAGTTATCATAATAAAAAATATAACAGCTCTTGTTTTTAGGTTAGTTTTAGGCCTAAAACTAGTGTTAGTGATATAATCTGGATTAGTTTTCTTGTTTATAAAATGCAATATCACACATCATTTTCTGTTTAGGGTAGAATTGCTTAAAAAAACAAATCTTATTTGTAAACCTTGAAGAGAGCCTTGTGTTTCATTCTCATTCAGTTTATGTTTTAAATTCTTCTTTCAATTTATTAAAAGCATTAACAAACTTGTATGCCTTAAGTTTATTGTAATAATAGAAATATGTTCATATTTTATTACAACTTAGGCTATCAATGTTTTTAAACATTTGGTTTGCCATTTATTGTGGTTTTTTTTATAATTAATCGAACACCCAGTGGTTTAAGCAAGATGACATTTATTATTTTGTAACAAAAATGATAGAGCTGGTTAATTCATAGCTGTTACATTTATAGGGAGAGTAGTTCTGAGTAATTGTAAGCAGTTGTCAGTTATGTTATTTGTAATTATATGTATACAATAGAGGATAATAGATATATTTAATTTATATATGGCCCATATTGACTCTAATATCTTTATGTACAGTAAAATCTTTAATTACAAGTATTTTTATGTTTCCTCTTTTATAACTAAGCAACCCTGTTAACAAAAAATATACTTTTTTGCTCAAGTTGGCTTAAATAACTACCTCCACTATGGTACTTCATTCCATGTAGATCTATATTATATTTTCTTACATACTTACATTAATATTACATCATGTACATTGAGTCATAATCATTGTGATTGAGTGTTTTGGTCACTTGATTACACTACAAATATGTCTTCATATATTCCCCATTTTGATATTATGTAAATGTTGAATTAGCCTAATTCGCCATATGAACATGCATGTTTTATATGTATTTGATAGTACACATGCTAACTGGCTATTTAACTTGGGATGAACATTTGGCTCCCTTGAAATTTGTAATTTAAAAACCCTTAATTATGATGGTTAGCGATTCTCTCCCGCCACCCACGAACTTCCCTTTTTTTTTTTTTACACCGAAAAAGTATACTTAAAACATAAAAAGAGTTAACTGAAGTATTGATGAAATAAAAAGTATCCTTCTTGAAAACAACCATTTGTGAAACTTGTTATGTAAGATAACTTATAGTTACTTAAGTGTGCAGGCAAATTTTAAAAAAGCAAAGTTGTGATTGTGTATAGTTTTAGTGTTAACACTCTTTCTACCACCATCTTTAGTATCTCCCAAATTGCTACATTTCATCATCAGATGATACATCTTAGTAGTTATTGCTACATTTAAAAAAATGTTTTTCTTGGACAAATATTCGTTTGACATTATTCTAAGTGGTTCCCAATTTTATTGTTACACTTAAAAATAAAACTAAAACAAAATCTACATTTACATTCAATTAAAATATAGCTGTCTTGCTTATGGATAATCACTATCTGTAAACAATAGAAGGCTGTTAAAACAATGGAATGTTCAGACAATAGATATAAAATAATTATTTAAGTGAGAAAATGGGTTAATTATAATTGAAACTTCAACCTCTTAGTAGCTTATTTTAAACATCAGCGTTTGCTGTCAGTGAAGTATTTTTCATTGCCCAATATGTTGACTGGTTTAATTTGATAGTTATTTTAAAGTTATACTTTTGTTAACATTTATGATATGGAATATTGATTACAGCAACACAGGTTGCTTTTAATAAGTTTTATATTTTATTATCAATCTGCTGTAGTCATATTTTTGTCGCTGTATATAGTTTTAGTAAATCATCATGTCTTCAGTTGTTTCATTGAATATTTTAAAAAAATATTTCCATATCAACTAAAAAATGTTTATGCGTCTCATTTTTTCTACTCGTAGTGTTTTTAAATAATTTCTAACTTGTTCATATCAAAATGATGTAATATTTCCATATCATGCACTATAGTTTTCTCAGAATCCATACAAAACAGAAGTATAAGTACTGATATCTGATAGAAAAACTAAAGGTCAGCATTTGATATCATTAATACAACTAAAAGCATCAATTGTGAGTGATCTGTAAGAGGCGCATCTATTATTTGGCAGCTGAACACAGCTGAGTGGGTAACTATGGTTCACTCAGTATTGGGACACTGGTGTCCCTCAGCAACATATGAAATCAATAAATTGACCAGCCTCCCCTTGCATGCTGCTGGCCTCTGTTGATGTAACAGCCACACATCAAAAGGCCACTCTCCCGCCTCTCCCCCTCTTTTCCTGTCCTACAAAACACTACAGATAAAGTCTTGTTGAGGTCTCTGGTGGCTCATGCATATTAATAGGATCAGTGGGCCTGATGTTACACATCTGGCCCTACACACTATTTTTAGTTTTTTGGCTTCCAGTCATGGAGTTAATGGAGTTTAGCCCTAGGGTAATTAAACATTTTTTAGTGTGTCCAGGAATTTTTAAAATGTGATTTTACACATGTTTTTAGCTACGGTTATAAATAGAAGGATGTGTGTTATTGACATGTTGATTATGTTTTGTTTTTTTTATTTTTAAATCTGAATTTTTTTTTCATTTTTGTGGAATCTGTTGTGATTTAACTGTTTACGACCATTATTTTTGTAGCATAGTTTTCTTAACACTCATGGAATGTATTCACAAATTTTAAATATCCTTTATTAGCTGATTGTCAATTAGCTTTATCTCAAACCTTCTTTTAAGAATTTTAATAGATTTTTTGGGAAATTTAACAAAATGTGTTTACATTTATCACCCTCACATCTGGTTCATAATATTGATTTGTGTGATCAATTTTGATCAAAAGCATAAAGAATAGAAATGAGAGTTGATACTAGTTAATGATTATCTTTTTTATTAATGAAAAAGATTACTTGATTTTTTATTTGTTTTTACTGGCCACTTATTGTTTTTTTTTTATATTTCTTACTATACTTATAGATACTATTTTAATTTAGGAGCATTCAATACTAAAGTTTGTTTTTATTTCTCTCCAGGATGAATTCCACCCTTTTATTGAGGCCCTCTTGCCTCATGTCAAGTCTTTCTCCTACACATGGTTTAACCTCCAAGCTTCCAAAAGAAAATACTTCAAGAAACATGAAAAACGAATGTCAATGGAAGAGGAGAGAAGGGTTAAAGAAGAATTACAGGTACACAATTTTGTTGTCATCATGCCACAATTACTAGATTGTTTATGGTCATTGTTTTTAATTACTTGCTGCATACTTATATGAAAATGAACATTCATTTTTTAAAATAGTTTAGAAAAGAACAGTATCAATTATGTGTTAATTATAAGTTGCAATTGTTTTTAGTGTTGGTAAAAATGCTAGCAGTTCATATAAGAGTTATGTTTTGCTAATCTAGCACATTACTCTGAGCCTAATATAATACTACTACACCATAAAATACAAATCCCATTATAAAACTATGCTAGCTTCCAATGTTTTATAATTAAATTTGTAAATGTCAGCAATGCACATAATTTTAGATTCTTTCATACATCAGCATAATTTGAAGTCACAGGTGTTAACATTATAGTAGTATTTGTTGTTTTTCCTCTGGAACATTGATTTCTTTAATGTTCTTCAGAATGAAAAGGCAGATGTAAAGCAAAAGTGGGCGTCACGACTTCTAGCAAAGCTGCGTAAAGACATCACACAAGAATGCAGGGAAGATTTTGTGCTCAGCATCACGAGAAAACGTTCACCTATCTGTGTTTTAAGCAACCCAGATCAAAAAGGAAAAATGCGACGCATAGATTGTTTGCGGCAGGCGGATAAAGTCTGGCGGCTTGATTTGGTCATGGTTATACTGTTCAAGGCTATTCCTTTGGAGTCAACGGATGGAGAAAGGCTGGAGAAGTCTCCGGATTGTTTACATCCTAACCTGTGCGTGAATCCACACCATATCAGTGTATCAGTGCGGGAGTTGGATCTTTATTTGGCCAATTTTATACACAGTTATGGTAAGTACACAGATCATTCACTTGTAGTTGTCGAAAAGTTAACATTGGGGGGGAAGGCATGGTTGAGTGGTGGGACATACAGCCGTCAACCAGTAAATGCTGAGCTTGAATCTATTGTGTGTTATTAATTCCAACTAGCTTTAAAGGCTACTTGACTACTGACTCCTAGTCTGGAAAAATAATGGTAATAGAGCTTATATCAGTCACACAAAAAAACTTTTTATTATAGTGAGATGATAACCAAGTTTCATAAACTTGTTTATATGCAATACTAAGACACACACACTGATCATTCCTTTTAGCTCAAAAGAAGTTCCCATTACAATTTTCTTAGGAAAGTCAGCACTCCATATTTCATGTCTACATATACCTTATGTCCACATAGACTTTCCCTTACGGTTTTGTTCAGGGTTTTTTTATTTCCGATTCAATACATTTTAAACCAACCAATGCTGTTATGCAAATCAAGTTGAAGCTTTAGCTACAGTGTCTATTGATTGCTTTGTAACTGCATTGAATGTGTTTTTTGTTAGGGGCTCTTTCAGTGAAATCATTTAATCTGTTTTGACATGGGTGATTTTTGAATATTTGAAAGCTGTCATTACTGTTGGTTAGGTCTGTGGATTATGTCAATACCACATGGTCTTTAAATGCTTTTGAGAATTAAATATTATTTATGTGCCATTGTATTGGGTTTTAGGTTCCTGATCATGTGCATGATTTATGCTGGGCATTTAATTTTTTAATATCTAAATCCCTACGTAGATATAAATAAAAGGGATATTTATAAAGTGATCCTCATTTCTTTTCTTGGTTCAACTATTGATAAATTATCATTAAATAGAATGAAACTTGATTTTAGTAAGTTGATATATAGTAAAATATTGAAAGAGAAATGTATTATGTAATATTAAAATATTTATTTGATTGAGTTGTATTTTAATGCTGATCCCAAGATCAATTGGAATGACCAATTTTAGAAGTAGATTTTTCCTTAGCTTTTGAAGTCATTTCTATTTATAAGCAAGATCCATTTATATCTATAATTCATGTTTTCTTGAGTGAGCTGTTTGTTTTTACCTTGCAATCCAGTTATTTACTTTTTAATCAGATATACCTTATTAGAGCCAAATCCTTAACCATGACAGTGGGAATAAACCATACACTATCTGCATTTGTACCCAGGCGAGTGAAATAACATGAATAGCAATTGACAGCTTAGTTACAAAAAAAAATTGCTTACTGTGCAAGAGTTTGTCAGAGGTGTTCAATATTTTGGTGGTTAGCCTTGTTTGGATTTGTTGTACTTGTGTTAGTAGACAATAGAGTTGTTTGTTTTAGACCTTAGCAAAACATTTTCTTGTTAAAGTCAACAACGTACCACGACCATATTCACAGTTAATATATATTTTGATGTATATGGTGTCTAGATTTATAAGACAACTTCTAACTTTTCCAGTTAGCATAAAGCGTTTTACCCTATAAGGTGATCATTTTTCCGATGATTTTCCAGGGTTACAAAGTCATATGATGGAACATACAGTAGTTTGCTCAGTATAAATATAAGAGAATCTGATGTCTTTAGTTTTCTGTGAGTCGTCCCAATTGATGAATTATTTCACCTTTTCACTGTCAAGTTGTAATGTGACCACTGCAAATTATTCAGCAATAAATTAAGAGGTACATAATGTCTTGGTATATTGGAGACATTGATATCTTTACACTGAGTAAATCATGTTACCCTAGCTGCAGGTAATCTTAATAAAAATGAATCACTCAGTAGGTATTTAACACTCATCTTTCTCAGTGCATCTTTTAGCCAAAATTTATATTAAAACTAATGATAGCAGCTCAGCTGTATTATATCATAAAATACAGTTAGGACAAGAAAACCTCTTGTTTTTCAGGTATTTTTAGAATTAAAAGTACAATGGTAAATCAAGATATAGAGTAATTTGAGTAATTTGCTCCATTAAAATTTCTTGGATGTCAAATTACTTGTATCTCAAAGCGATTTTTTTTTTTTCCAGTGAAATTAATTAAAATGCCCTTAATCTATTTCAACCCACAAAAAGCCACCCCAGCTGTTTTTTTATAAGAATAGTATTTATACACAGCAAATTGTGGTTAAAATCAAAACAGTATAACAGCTAATGCAAAGAAACTAGTTTTGTAAAATGTATAGTACCTTGAAAATAAGATGCTGGTGGAGATGTAGGCCCTACTCATTTTAATTCACTTACTCGTTACACTCTGCAACACTTAAAACTTAAATATGTCATTAACTTGCTCTGATGCACAATCATTTGCAACTTTTCCAGGGATTTTCTTCTCTACAAACATTTTATTTAATACGATAATCTGGTTACTCGTATCTCAAAGTTTTGCTCAAATGTCAAAGTAAATTTTAGCTTGCTCGACAGTTCGCATTAAAAAATTCTCCTGTGTCTGAGCACTTGTATGTTGAGGTACCACTATATTTACAATCAACGAAAGTTATTGCTTGTAACAGGTGATTTTAATAATAGAAAAAGTAATATTAATTTAAAAAAAAACCTTCAAGATTTTTGAAGTTCCATCAACTTCTATTATTTTTAATCTTACAGTATTTGTCTACACATTAATTTCTTTTATCTCTATGGCATTAGAAAACTTTTACTTAAGCATTTGATGAGGACTGACTATTACCTGCTTTAACCAGAGTGTAAACTTGGTCATACTTGTGTATTCTTAATATTGTGTTATCTGACTAGTTTCTGATTCATGAATAGGCTGCAGTAATGTTTAATTTTTTTAAATCCAGCTTTATTTATTAAATGTTGGCTAATGATTCATCACGAAGTTTTTCTGTAATCGACATATTGCTGTGAGGTGCAAAGATTATGATTTTCTTCAATGTCAGTATCAATGATTTCTTCAATGTCAGTATTAATTAATAACAAAATCAAACTTATACAGGTTACAAATTTATCCATCCACAAAAAGTGTTATAAATTGTTACTGATAAACAAACAAAAACATGCAAAAAGTAGTGTAACGTGTCGGGAAAAGGTGATTTGACTGATTTTCTCTGCAGCTGCATTGTCTTAGCTGGCTATCACGTTGTCAAATTATTTTGTAGGCTGTCTTAAAGAAAAATATCTACTTTGTGTCTTTTGGTTGTGACAACAGTTGTTTGTATTTCAATTCGGTTTTTATTAAAACTTTGGATATTCTTGATCACAGTTTATAAATGCACTACATCTTTCCTTGCATGAGCTTTTTTTTCATCTGCGCTGACATTTTTGCGTTGGTTGTTTCATTGGTCTGATGCATTTTATGTTCTTAAATCACTAATGCAAATTTTTTCTCCCAAAAATTAATTTTTATAGTGAGTTTTATAAGGCTTTGCAATTGCTGCCAAATAATGATGCATTTCTTTGAATTTCTTTGACTTGATTTAAAAGTTTTCTCCCTTGATTGCAATGAGCTTGTCTCTCTCATGCTTGGATACATGTCTGTGACAAATTGTTTTCATTACTTTCTTAGTGCCTGATCTAAGGAGTGACTACATTGACTTGTCCATGAATGGTGACCCTGATATGAAAGGTGAGTTTGTCATCCACTGTTTGCCCCTGCACAGCTCATCTTGACCCACAAGCTTGTCAGCCTTGTTGTACCGTACTAGCTGGTCTGCCGCAGTTTTTGACATTCAGAACTGAGTGGGACTTTATACCAAACCTTCTCACTGTTTATAGTTTTGGTAGTTGAACTTACTATTCCATGTCTTCTCTTTCCTCTGCTTTATTTTTTGAAGAAGGAAAAAAAATGTCATTGTTATAAAAAATTAAGCATGTTCTTAATAAAATTGCACCAAAATTCTTACTGTTGATGGGTTTTAAGACAAAGTTGCTGAATAGTCAAAACTCATGATATACTCTTATCCATTAAGTTTTCTTAACAGAACTTGAAGATAACTGTATAACTTTTTGAACCAAAGTTTAAATCTGACACTTTACTTTACAATATACAAGTTAAGGTTCTATTTATAGCTGTAACTTTAGCCTAGATCTAGACTTGTTTCATTTTATTTGGATTTCTCAATCAATATGAATTTTTTTTTTTTGCCTTCTTAGTTTACAACTCGTATTAAGTGACCCTCTCGTACTGGGTATAGAATTCATTGATTTTATTTCTTATGGGGATTTTGACTGATTCAGGGCAAATGTTTGCTAAGTAACAATTTACAAGTTGGCCTATAGAAAAAAGTTCTGGGTAATATTTTAAAAAGTATAATGTGATGATCATAACATCATGATTTTCTGTAATGATCTTTGTGTTTTGTTTTATTACCTATGATACGTTCTAGACTTGGCTGCTGTGATTTTTGTTTTCTATTTACATTGTTGGTATGGTTATTTTAATTATTCAGGGTGTTTTTCTACTTCTGAAGATTCCTTGTATAATTGTCATGGATTTTTGGAATAGTTAAGTTTAAGTTTTGGAGTCAGATTGTTTTATGTTTTGTTTTAATATGAGAATATTTGGATCAACCATAAACTAATTAACACTTCTTAATTTTGGTTTAAAAAAAAAAGCTTGTTTAGGAAAGTTAATTTTTAAAACAGAACCACTAGATTTTTTAATAAGCTTTAATGCATTATGTTATTTATACATTTTACTGTGTTATTGCCTGCTTTTGTAACATTTGTTGCTGTTAGAAGGTTCTTAAAGTGTATTAGGCTACTATAGTAGAGTATCTCTTTTCCACAAGTCTTTCTGGTTTGTTTCTTTTTTTAAAAAAATGCTCTTTTAAAATAAGCTCTTTTTAAATCTTAACATACAAATATAAGCTGTAGAGCTACACTTCTGTTGACTTGCTAGTCTGGTAAAGTTTTCTAGAAATTGAGGCTAGTAAAATTGCTGGCATAGAAGCAATAAGATTGAAATGATTGATGCACATTTTTTTTCTCCTTTTAATAAATTGTGATATGACTTATGCATCAGAGTTCATTCAGGCTTAATGTTCAAGGTGATGCTCCTAAGTATTTGACTGTCTTGACAGTAGGTCTATATGTAGAAAATGATATGAAAATGTGCAAGTAACTTGATTTTGTGCTCTGAAAAAAAAAACCCACTATGCTTTATGAACAAATTCTTTGTGACATTTACTTAACATTGTAGTTCTAAGTACTGTGGTCCAATATTGATTTTGATACCAATACCAGTGTGTTAAAGGGCCATCTGTGGAATAACATGAGACCTTATTTTACACTTGACACCCCCCCCCCCCCCCCACCCCCATTCTCCCCCCTGCTGGTACCACATATTCCTTGTAGGAAACTAATATGGCTGGCTCTTGATAAGGAAACTAAATTAGGGCTGTTTCAAGTTTTGACCTGACCATTGAAGTATGGGGAACCCTTATTTAATTCCCCATTTGGAAAATGAGACTATAAAACAATTTTAACATGTGTGTAAACTTTTTAAACTTGTGTGTTTTGTTTAACTACTGTTAGATGTTTTACATTAAACCTGTAATTCAGTATTGTGTCACAAAGGATTGAAGAAACAGCTAAATGCTTCAGCTGTAATCTGATAGAATATTAATGTTGGTTTAAAAATTGACTTGAAGATTAACAAAATAGGTTGGGTTATCTCAAATTTGGGAGAGGGGGGCGGGGAGAGAATATTAATGTTGGTTTAAAAATTGACTTGAAGATTAACAAAATAGGTTGGGTTATCTCAAATTTGGGAGAGGGGGGCGGGGATCTTAAATTTAGGAATATGGGGGTGGAGGATTATTAAGAAATGCTAGCAAGTACTAGCAAGTAACCCTTGGCCTTCCAGTAGTTTACTTAACTCTTTTTACCAACAATTTGTATATTTTTCAACCATAATTAGAGGTAGATTGCATGGTGGCTCAGTTTTAAAAAAGATTGCTATCTAACATTAGTGCCGATTATATGTTTGAAGAAGAGACAATAAGAACACCAGTATGTTTAAAATGTTTTAATCAACACATTGATATTTGTGCAATCTTAAAACAATGTTTTGATTCATTTAATTTTTTTTTTTTTTACTTTAGGATGTCCTTTTTAATTACCTTTTTTCCTTCCTTATTAATCTACACATGCCTGTGACCTATTTTTCTGATATGATTCTATTTATATCAAATAGTTGTTTTGGCCTCTATAATTATCTCTGTAACATAGATTTAAAGCAAACAGAAATGTATGTATGACATACATTTACATGTATTAAATTAAAGATTGTAATTTACTTTTGAGAAATCTATTTGTTTACGAAATACTTTAATAAAAATAAAAAACTTGTATTGAAAAAAGTAACCAAATGAGTAGGCTGTTTTTATTTTTAAAAAGTATAAAGCGCAACAGAAATTGGAGTCTTTTAAAAATAATGTGATGCATTTACTTAAAAAAAACTAAATCAATCACATAAAGCAATTTATCTTTGAATCAGTGACATCTACACTACTTCTAAGTATGGCTACTCTTCTTGGTCTTGCCACTCTCCACATTTTAATTACTGCAGTTAGTTTGGACTGAGTTCACTAACTGATGCACATTGTTACATTTGTGTAACTGTGTTCAAACTTAGGCAAATGCTGCTTGAAACCATGTCCCACATTGTCCAGATACCCTGTCAACATTTCAATACACAGTGGCCAACATGTCTTGTTAATCTCATGTGTCTTAGCCCTACCAGTTAAATAAAGAATTTGACCACAATTTCTCTGCAGTTCCTGGCAACATCCACTCAGGGGTATCTGGCAATGACAGCATTATGGCTACAGGGGTGTTCTCAGCCTCAGAATTACTTCTTGTAACTAAAGGTGAGGGAGCTCTTTTGTTTTTTTTTCTTCTTACATCCTTTCTAGTGTTTCACACTCTTTCTAGTCCCACTTCTCTTATACAGTTGACAAAAACCATCTAAAATCTTTGCTAACAATTTGAAAAATGTGAATGAAATTTTTTAAAAAAGGTAAATTTGTTTACAATGTTTGTGTCTTTATTATTTAGCCTCCATAATGATTTCTCCCAATGGAAATCACACCCTTCTCCCACAAGGGAGATTAGATTCCCCCAACTACTACAACTACAGCCCACAGGATCAGCATGGCTCCATGCTACAGATGCATCCTGTGACCATGACAAATGGACAGTCCTCTCTCAGTCCTGCTGGAGACTCGTACAGTAAGTTTTTATTATAGTCCAACGCCAACTAGTGATAAAAGATGTGTTTTTGTATTACCATGAGACTCATAAAGCAGGGATCTATTGTAGTCCAATAACATTTACTCAAGAATTTTGGTTGACAACCTAAAAGTCTATCCCACTGTTAGTGAAGGTGGATAGGATTGCTTATGCAGTAACTTATGCAGGATTTTGGATTTGGAGTTAAAAAAAATTAAAATAATATTTCCAAATAGATTCCAGATAAATGTATATTTTTTCCAGAAATTTTTGTTTTAAATGAGAGTTTTTGTTCTTGCAGGTCATCCTCACAAAAAATTAAAGCGTAACCATATAAACTCTATGTCATCTGTGGAGGATGATGTGGAGAGTGTGGAAGGGGAGGAGAGCCTGAGTGGCTACTACACTAAAGGAAGTCTGGCACACCAGTCATGGCAGGGGGATCATATGGAACCAGGTAGATCTTTTTGTTTTTGTGTGTTCACGGGATTTAGAGGATACTTCAATGAAACAAGATTTTGTTTGGGCATCTCATGTAATGGGGATCTTATGGAATCTGGTAGATTTTTATTTTTTAACAATGACAGGTTGATCATTTGGATTGAGATAGAAGTTGCTCTTTTTATCTCTGTCAAGGGGGTAATAGAAAACTAAGTTGTTTTTTTTCTATTGCCTTAAGAAGTCTGGAGAGCCACTGATTAAAGTTGTCCTAGTACTAGCAATGTAGCAGTGTAATAAAATTGTGTTCATCTTTCCTCCATGTCTGTAGGCTTAAGCCAAGGCTCCTCCATGCACTCACCACACATGATGTTACCTGTCAAACCAAAGCAGGAGCCAGGCTTTGCACCAGTGTCACCATCAGGTATGGGGGGTCAACACTCACGCCCCATGGCCCCTACCCCACCCCGGCCTATGAGCACACACACGCCAGGGATGATGTCAGTTGGGCATTCTCAACAACACACACCACCTGGCACGGGTCAGTATTTTGTTATGTCCACTTATAGATCAATGTCAAAAAGAAAATGGTTAGATTGATAGCCTGAAAGCCTTGAGTTAGAATCCTGGGATTGAGTCTGTAGGACGTCCCAGAGTCCACTCAGCTCTAATGGGTACCTACCTAAAGTTAGGGAAACTTTGGTGACTGGGCATAGTGTCGACCACACTAATGCCCTGTGTGCAGAGGTTACTAAAACAGATGGTGTCTGTGGTACTAATGGCCAAAAAATGATGAAATAGTAATTAAGTTGTCTATTCGTATAATTTTATACTCATTTTTTAAAATGAATATTAATTTTTTAATAAAAATTTTATTTTCAGAAAATTATTTTTGTTTGGGTAGATTCCTTTAATCATGTTATTAAGTTGGTGTTTTAAAATAATTATTTTAGTCTGAATGACATAATAAAAAGTAGCAGTGCCCTTTGAAAAAAGAACTCAGCAAAAATCATGTATTTCATAACCTGCTGTAACGGAACTATTTTAGCTCACACCTTTTGTTGTCTCTTGCCTGTAAATACATTTGAGTTATCCTGTACTTCAGGTTTAAGTCATGTTATGGCAAGCCAGCATGGAATTAAGTATGAAGGCCAACAGAACAATGACACTTTCTCTGACTTTGTGACATTGGTATGTCAAGAAGCACAGAATTCTCAAAATCATGTGAGTAAATAACTTCAAACTATCACAACTTACACCCATTTGGTAGCAATAGTGTATTTACTATGTGGCAATCAAACACTGTTCTTTGTAAAAGTGCATTCAGTGTTGTATTGACATTTTATTTTTTGACAATGTTGTTTGGGTTGGATTCCTTTCAGTTTTAGTATGTTTAGACTTGAATGTAACTTGACATAAAAAATGTTCTGGTTAGTGTTGCCACTAACATCTATCCTAATTTATAAAAGGCCATGTGCGCTCTTCTCTCTCTCTCTCTCTTTCTCTGTCCGCAAAAAATTTTCGCCGGACATCACGTCAGAATCGGCAGCGGTATATGGAGAACTTTTTACGGACTTTTGTTGAAAATAATATGTTAGATGTTTTAAATGTATAACCACAATTTTACTTAAAGAAGAAAAATAAAAATTAAAGGCGTATTCGAATGTAGAGAAACAGTATTATTTATGCAACCGGAAAAGCATTAATATATGTGAAAAAGAACGCATAAAACTGTGACGTCACTATTGCTTATACATTAACTAATGACGTCATCTGCCGTGTTAAGAATGAAAAGAAATGAACTATTTCATTCAAATTTGATTTAGATCTACGTACACTATTTGATTTAGATCTACGTACACTATGAAATGTATACAATACAATTTTTCCGGCCTAAACTCATAAAATTTATTTTATGTATTTGGATTCTAGATCTAGAGATTCTAGATCTAGACTAAATCTAAATCTAAATCTACGCAATAACTAGATCTAGACGTAGACGCTAAGATCTAGATTTAGACTCTAACTTCTCTAAAATCAATTCCAAAAATAAATTTCTATATTAGGACTAAACTATTTCAAGACTTATTTATTTTATACAAAATCTTTGTTTGGAACTGGCTAATTTGGGATAAAAAATTAATTTGAAAGAATAGGCATATTCGCGTAAGTTAAGATTTTAAAATACGTGTTTCATTCTCCGTATTTTATAAGGTGCCTAAATAGCGGAGATGTTAATGTACATTAAACCACGCAGGTGGTGCGGGTTCGAGACACAGCAAGTCAACTTGGTTAATGTATTCTTTTTTATTATGCTCGGGCTAAACTTAAAAAAAAAATTCTTTTAGGAATCTAGATCTAGATCTAGATTGTCGGGTGTCCGATAGGGCACTTCCCGGCGCCGCAGGCGCTTCAAATTTGGCATGATCTTGCCTTGGTGCGACAGAACACGGGGGCCGGTTGGCCGAAAAGTCTACGATGTGGGGGTCAAAACTGACCTCGACTGACGGGTACCTTATATGAGCTATAAATCGAAAAAAAATGTCCACGGAGGAACCTCTTCATAACTCTTGAGGTCGTAGACCGACCTTCGGGCGAATTAATTAAGCATTCAAATTCTCAATGTTTTCGAAAGCCTAATCGAAGCTGGGCAGCATGCCTAGTAGACCTATAAATGACATGATGAGAGCTCATTGTTTGCTTCCAGTCAGGACAAAACTCACCACCTATACGAAGTCCCAACAGGCTGACACAGTTCTTCTCTCCTGGGATGTTGCCACCACCGCCCCCACCCCCTCCCAATTTAGCCAGACCTGTAGCCATCCTTCAAACCTCAGATGGTCACAGCATTAACCAGACAACTACATCAGCAGGTAGGGACATTGATCTTTTATAACCTTCTTCGTTTACCCCATGCTCTAACTCTTGTGTGTTTGCTCTTAAATCTGGCAGCACCTTAGAGCATTCATCGCACCCTATTGCCAGCTGTACACATAGGGGTATGTGCTGAACTCATTAACAACTCTGAAGATTTCCTCCCTCATATTGCCAGTGGCTAACTCTAAAATATCCCATTCTGTTACTCTTGGAGAGGGGAGGCAGTTCTTAGGGGTTGATCTACAGACACAAACATGGAAAAATTAGTTGTGGCTTATGAATTCTAATGATGCACTAGACCAGCCATCATTAATTTTCCATCATTAAAGTCATAATGACTATAGTTTAAGGATAAATTTGTAACATTCCCTTGCCTAGCACAGATATTTGTGCTAAACTGTTGTTTTTTTTTTTCTGCTGGCAGGGAGTAACAGCAACCAGCACGGCTCTCATGGAGGTGTGTCAAGTTCCCCCACAACCCCACCAGTGAGTCGAGCCATCATGTCTAGTCCCTTTAACTTGCTGTCTCGGTCTGAGCATGCCTTCACTCACATACACCCACAGGTGAGCTTTGCATGGTTCTACCTGGTCCCAGATCTCTAAGGCATTTGGTTTTTTCTTTTTTTAAAAACTTTAAGAAAATATAAACATTTTTTTTTTTAATATTGTAAAGGCTACACAAACTAATAGTGTTGATAAATATATATATGACGTTAGTAAAAACTAAAACACATTAGCGTTTGTTATTAATATTTGTTTAATATGCTGTTTAATTTTAAAGTTCTGTAGCTATAATTAGAGTCTTTGAGTAGCTTGAAGTGAAGATGAAATGAATCATTAATCAGGAGCGTAGAGATCTGGGTTGCATGTGGCACTGTTTAGACCTGCAGTAGAAAACTCTGCACCTGACTTGGCCTCACCTGTTCTCATTATGACAACATAACTGTTGACTTAGTTTGTTAATGTTTATCCAGCTCTGCATGTCTCTTACATTGAGTGGTTTTGGCATTTACTCGTACCACGTTTTAGCTTGTGTTAAAATTTCAGCAACTTTTCACCACCTATTAATCAATTTTGGAATCAATTTTTAAAGTGTTTTTTGTTTTTTAATTATCCATTAAAATTATCCATATTTTTACCACCTGTGTGAAGCATGAAAGCCACCCTATTTATTTAAGTACACTGCTATAGATTGTTTAGGTCCTTACCAGTGAGTGACAACAGGTGATAATTGACCATGTTTTCTAGTGGTCAAGTATGTCTACTTCAGGTGTAACAGTGTTTTGTCTCAAGTAAATGTTTGATACAATCAGCTGTTATACTCACTTAATGTTCACAAACATTCTCTGGTGAAATTTGTCTTGTGTTGGATTTTAAATTTTCTTTTAAGTATGTTATTGGTTTCACCCCTTTCAAATTAGTTGGTATGTTACAAAGATTGCTGGTATTGCATGGCTCCCCTTAACTTAGATTTTCACAAGCAATAAAAAAAAAAGCTTTGTCTTGTGTCTGCAACAAATTTTACACTTTATATGGAAGTCAATGCTCGTTTTTGTACTTCTGATCTTGGACCTTAAGTGTTAAATGCACTGCATGCTAAGTGCTAGTTAGATAATAGCTCATGTTGTTAATTAAGTTTAACATAGGTTTGTGTCTATAATACTTCCAATAGATGATAAATCTATATATATATAGATCTATGCTGCATCTTAAATTGTGTTTTCAAAAAGAAAAAAATTGCATTTTCTCATGACAGAAGGCTTTGTGTGCTTCACAGGTCTTCACATACCCTAGTATTAGCCCAGTGAATGCTATAAGTGGGGTCATCAGTCCAACAACTCTAAGTTTGATAGCTTCACCCATGGCAACACCTCGCACCACACCAAGGTCAACTCCTATACCTAAATGGAGCTCCAGTTTTCTTCCCATGGATGAAAACATTGACTACTCTATGTTGGCTAACATTGTACCCACAGTCAGCACAGATGAAGCTTTGCTTGGAGAAGGTAACTGTGTCTGTAAGTACCCACTTTTTCAAAGTTGTGTCTTTAGTCAGTTTGCTTTGCTAATGTGTCTATGTATACATGGCTCTTGTCCATATCATGAAAAAAGCTTATATATGACAAGTCCTATGGGTAACTAATAAAAAGTTATCCAGTAAAGGCAGCTAGGAATTGTACTGACAGCATAATTTCATAATATTTCTTTATCCAGAGTTAGTTATCTTGACCTATTAATAAGATTCTAGAGGTGTTTACTTTTTTTCTCTGCCACAACAGTTTGACTAGAAATAAGTTCTCTAATTTTTTTCCCCCACAGATCGTTACTTCTCTGCTGTTCATTCCAACGAAAGCTTGGATTCTTCAAACGGTGCCTCCAACCAGGGCACCCAGACACAGCAGCACCCACAACAAGCACTGCCTCAACAACACCAGCAGCAACAACAAGGAAGCTCAGGTTTGCATCAGCAGCAGCAGGCGCCACCTGGCACACCGCAGACCCCTGGCTCGGATGGTTCTCCCAAGCACGTCTAGCACCACCAGACTTAGGGTCAGGGTTTCGCAGACACTCAGCTGTTCTATGACTGGCATATTTTTTTCTCTCTCTCTCCCTGTTCACTTTTTTAACATTGGTAAACCACGTAAGTGTTGACACATTTTCCTCGTCACCAAGCCAGCTCTTGGTGTTGGAGGGCATCTCATATTTATTCTCTAACATTTCCTCCCAATGATAAAAAAACATACTTCACTGTCTGTCTGCGGCCATGGTTGTCTTGCTGATGCTTTGATTAGTTGTTCAATTTGTTGGCTGTGTCCTGCAACAAATCCCCCAAAAAACTGATGAGAACTTTGCCTGTAACATTTGGCCTATCTACCTCTGCCGCTGAGCATGACCGCTCACGGTGATTGTGACTGTTGAGGCTGTTGTTTGATCTGATTTAACCACTGATATTTATTCTGTGAACAGCAAGCCTCTGTGATTGAGCCCTACCCCCTTTCAGTTTAAGATTCTCCTCTAATGTTCTTCCCTAATTCATCACCCTTCTGCTTCGGCAAACAAAAAAAAAATTCATGCCAATTATGCACTAGACTTTATGAGAAAAAAAAATACTTGATGCAAATTATAGCTCTGCAATATTGTTTCTTTTTTGGGAACTTTTCTAAACATTACTTTTTAGTTATTGTTTTATAAAATTTTCTTGGATATTTGTTTAATGTTATGCAAATATTTTTTTTTTATGCCTGATGTTACAGTAGTGTGATCAGAAAGGATTGTTCAGACTTTTTTCTTGTATGTCAAAGCAGCAGTAGATTGTATCCTCAGTTTAGGTTCCACTGGGTCATGGTTGCCTTACTTTGTTGTTATTGAAGTACTTGATTTCTGTTAGATACCTGAACTGCTGGTTTTCTCCTGTGTTTTCCCACCTGAGGAGGGGAGGTGGTGAGTTGACCAACACTCGTTGGCATCACTTGGCTGTTCAAGTCTTTCATGCAGTAACATTTATAATGTGGATTTAACATCTGGACTTATAAAGACTTAAAACCAAAATTTTCATCTCAGTTATGAAATGGAATATTATTTGTCAAACAAATTTTCATTCAAACTTTTTTTTTTTAATTTTAAAAGTGATACTCTTAAAGCTCATTTATTGTAGAATTTCTTTGAGTTGTATACATACAATTTTTAAAAAATGTATAACAAACTATAAGTATAGGTTGTACATTTATGGATAAAATCAACTTTCGAAAGGTAGTATTTATATCTGATAATCCAGATACTAAACTGTTTGCTTCCCTTTTTTGTGATTGTTAAATATATAATGCTTTGTCTAACAGACTACTCTAGTTCACTTATAAGCAAAGGTTATTCTGATATTTTAGAGAAAAAAACACTGGTAAAATAAAAATAATTTATTCATGTACAAATTAGTAAGAAACTATTTATTTATGTATAATTAAGTATCTACTCTGGTTATCTACCCTTCATCATGTTTTTTATTATATAAAACCTTTTTCAGTATTCATGTTACACCATTTTTACTATTTAAAAAACTACTCATTTAATTGGTTGGTGTGTGCATGTGTGTGTGTGAAACAAGCAATGAAGTAGTGGAGTGTCTTAACTTTTTACATGGAACATGTGTCTTTCAATTTTTTTCACTTGATCAAATGGGACTGTTTAACACTAGAGAAATATACATTAGTTGCTTTTCTTTTTAGATGCAATTTTTTTTTTATGTAAACATTAGATTAATATACATGAATATGTTTTAGATGATTTTTAGCTTTAACACTTGTATATTTATCTTGAATCTTCCAATAGAGAGGTACACCTTCTCTCACTCCCTTGGTTTATCTCTTCATCCCTCTCACCTTGTGTGTGTTATAATTTAATATATTGTGTCATAAAGAAAATGTAACTCTTTCTCTCTTTGCTGTGGGCAGGCAAGCACACGTGGGTGCTTATGGGCTGTGATACAAATGTATTTTTTTTTTGTTTTATCTATTGAGAGCCTTCAAATGATATTTATTCTCTGTTAATTTATTTAACCTAGCCAACCAGAATTATTTCAAATCAACAACTTCCAATTTTCATCTAAAATGATTGGGTTTTTTAAACAAAGTTATTTAATTTGTAAACTGTGTTGATTGTACATTTTTTTTGTGTGGTATGTACACATGACTTTTCTGTAGATACAAAGTGGCCAGATTAATGTCAGCAAATCTCGGTCATATTTATGCAAGTCAAGGGCCTAAACTGATGTAAATAGATAACAATGTTATAGTTTGTTAGAGTGGGTGCCTAGCTCTACTATAAGCCCGTTGGTCTAATTTATTTCTCCCCCCCCCCCCCCCCCCCCTGTAGTTGTTGATACAGTTCTCTAAGACTTGAGAGTTTGATGGATAGAAGAAATTAAATGTGATCTGTACTTAATCTTTTTACATTGTGAAGATTGACACTGTAGACTAGCAATGTTACAATGCTAGCAGTTTTTTTTTTTAAATTCTTGGAACAAGCAAAACCATTTCATTTTTATTTTATCTATGCAAGATTTTAAGTATACCATTTTTTTTTTGTCTTGATAAAAACTTCCTTGTAGCTGTGTATTTTGTAGTTTATTTATTTGCCAGAACAAATCTTAAGAAACATCCCCCACCCCTCACAGAGTTGACCCAACAAAGCAACCTTGACATGAATGAGTTGCATGTGTCATAGTTCTAGCTGTTCTCACAGAATGAACTTACCCCCTTGTATGATGAAACATACGTTCATTGAGATGTTTTTTTGTTTGACAGTATTGATGTTGACTCAGCAGAAGTTTCTGACACAGAGGTTACGTATACATACGAGAGCTTTGTTCTAGTGGAAGATTTGCCTCTTCTATCTACCTCCCTTTAATATGTGCTAACAGAGGTCACATCCACTGCTAGAGTTTTCTTCTACATTTCATGTTTGAATATTTTAATCACTTCCATTTGAAGACTGCTGTAGCATAGAATTTTTTTTTTTTTTAAATCTGATTTCTTTTCAGTGTTAATAAACTGTACTAAGCAATTCTAACCAACCCCCTGTGTATATGCCAGTACCAGTTGACCTATAGTATTATCATGTTGTTACACCTTTCTTGCATTTGAACATTTTTGTTTTGGTTACATTTTGTTTTCTACGATACCAAGATGGTAGTTTGTGTACCGCTACCACCAGTGCTAGTTTGACGGGGGTCCTGATCTCCTCAACACTTTGGTTGCCTTCTCAATGTTTATGCATCACACCTAGACAGCAAGACAGTGTGTAGTGAGTTTTTTTCTTTGCCGTCCCACTGGGCAGCTTCATGACTAGCAAACAATCCATCTATGCATTAAAAGGCAGTGGTTTGGTTGTTGTTTTTTTTTAAAAATTAATTTACTTGTCGAGTGAAACCTTTACTAGTTTGTCCTTGAGAAGTCTAAACTTAACAATTTGAAAGAAAAATTGGGGACAAGTTGAGCTGTAGGCTGTCGATTAACTCATTTGTAAATGCTATTCAGTTTGGTGCCGAATAATTCTCTTGAGGTGAATATAACTGTCGCTTACTTTTATCATTCTTGATGCCTAGCCAAATCAAATCTTTTTGAC
Organism: Physella acuta; assembly: GCF_028476545.2. Taxonomy (NCBI): domain Eukaryota; kingdom Metazoa; phylum Mollusca; class Gastropoda; family Physidae; genus Physella; species Physella acuta. Next base: position 61,249 of record NW_026731818.1, read on the forward strand.
TTATGCAAGTAATTTTGGCCTTATTTATGTCTTCATCTTGTTGTCTATAGCCTTGTTGATGACTTGTTTCTGTACAGTAGTCCTGTAGAGGGAGGCTAGTTGTAGTATCTGGTTATGGTCCTTGTCTACTTGTGCATGCATACTGGCCCTTTGATCTGGAAGGGAGATCACTCTAAGCTACTGCTAGCTAAAATATCTTATGTACCTTGTTGACATTTAAGGGGATATGCTATGTTTTTTTCTATTTTTTACAGTCTAAGATCTAAAGCCTTTTGAATACTTTTATCATATTTGGCATATAAAAGTAAGTATTAAACAGCAAAAAAAAGGGTCGAAAACAATTTTGGTTGTCATGGAAACCCAAAAAACCTCCGCCATTTTGAATTTTTTGGTACTTTTAAAAATACTAAGGCTTTTTTATTTATGCACCTATAGCAATCAAATTTAAACTGCTTATATTTCAGTATATATTAAAACTTTTGTCACGACAACTTTTTGAAATAATTACGAGTAAGAATTTTACAAGGTCTAAAAAATCGTACCCTTTTTAATATTCAAAATTTGCATATTAATTACCAAATACTTTTTTTCTATGAAAGCAATCATAATTCCCTCGTGACAAAAATTGTATTTTTGCATCAAGAACAATTACTGAAAATATGGTTGGCATTGTTTAATAAATAAAAACGTAGTAGGCTTTTTAGTGTTAAAAACATGCGAACTGAGAAAAACAGCCAAAAGTAACGAAAACTAGGTCAGGAAAGTACCATATCTGTGTAAACTGCAAAGCCGATTGTAAGGTTTGGGTGTTTCCGAGGTGTAAAAAATTAAGTTTATTAGACACATGAGAAATCAAGCTTTCCAATGATGTCAAATACAATATAATGACGGATATAGAACTTTTCATAGAGAGCTTGTAAGATTGGGAAAAATTGATTATTTTTTAATTAATAGGTTCATAAAAATCGTAATTCAAACACATAAAATATTTTTTTCTCTTTAAAGTTATTGTTCTCTTTTTACAAAAATGGACAAAGTATCCAAAAGTGCAAGAAACCCATCATGACGAAAAACAAGAAATTTTGTGATTTTTTCCCGCGCATATCCCCTTAAATAGAACAGTTTTAAATACAAGGGTTAAAAACTTTGTGGGAATAAACTTAGCAGTTGCTGGTCTTTCCCTAATAAAAATACTTTAAAGTTACTTTTCTTTAGTTAAGAGTTTGGCCTCTAGGAAGACAAATAAACAATTGCTTTTAAAATGGTTTAACAAAGAAAAGAAATGTTATGCAAACAAATTGATGTATTGTTTACCTTTTTTATTGTTCGAACTATATTATAACAAATATTAGCGCTTCCTGTTTCCATATGGATAGATAATTTGAAAGTATCCATATGGATAGATAATTTGAAAGTATCCATATGGATAGATAATTCAAAAGTTAAAACTAGGAAGAAGCTGTAGATGGCTCTGTGATTGTAAGCTCCACCACGTGGTCAGTTGCCAACATAAGTCTTGTCTAACATATTTTGTAATCTCATGTACATTTTTTTTTTATTATCTTAACTTATTTGGATGATGTACAGCTTTACCTGCCCCCTCCCTGCCCCCCTCTAATAAACAAATGTGCCCCCGCAACCATACCTTCAACCATGTACAGAACTCTAACTGGCTGTGATGCCCTTGTACATATGTTGTATACATTGTTGGTTTATTTATTCATGTATAGTCAGGCTTGTGTGTGCATGTTCATCCATGATATGCTCAACAGTTTACATTGATTAGCTGTCACTTTTCTACAGCACCGCACCTACCTTTGGTTTTTTTTCTCTCTCGGAATTGTTTTCTCTCCATCAGACACTTTAGAGAAGGGAAAGGTCAAAATGAAGTTGGGGCTGGATTTCTGTGGTTATTGGTGCATTAAGTACCATGTAGAGTTATGTTGAAGACAGCTACACCATTTGGGTAGAAGGCCAGATAGGCCAATGAATCTTTGATATAAGCAAGCCAGTGGTTTGTGGAATAAAACTTAGTATTACTTAGATTCATGCTCAGAGATTTAGTCATATTTTGTAAACAATGACAGGTCAGGCCTGACAGCGAGTCATGTGTGACAATTGGCTGATTATGGATGAATACCACCTAGAGATGGATAGTAGACTAAGTCCCATCAGGTGTTTTGTAGGCCAGTAGAGACATGATCTGGTGACTTTTTCATCACCTGGTGACTTTTCATCATCTGGTGACTTGGTCATTTGGTGACTTGTTCACCATTTGGTGACTTGTTCACCATTTGGTGACTTGTTCACCATTTGGTGACTTGGTCATTTGGTGACATGTTTATCATTTGGTGACTTGTTCACCATTTGGTGACTTGGTCATTTGGTGACATGTTCATCATTTGGTGACTTGTTCATCATCTGGTGACTTGTTCACCATTTGGTGACTTGTTCACCATTAGGTGACTTGGTCATTTGGTGACATGTTCATCATTTGGTGACTTGTTCACCATTTGGTGACATGTTCACCATTTGGTGACATGTTCACCATTTGGTGACATGTTCACCATTTGGTGACATGTTCACCATTTGGTGACTTGGTCACCATTTGGTGACTTGGTCACCATTTGGTGACATGTTCACCATTTGGTGACATGTTCACCATTTGGTGACTTGGTCACCATTTGGTGACTTGGTCACAATTTGGTGACTTGTTCATCTGGTGACTTGGTCATCTGGTGACTTGGTCATCTGGTGACTTGGTCATCAGGTGACTTGTACATCATCTGGTGACTTGTTCATTTTACGCTGAACATCTTAACAAAATTATATGCCTAATTAAACAGGAATTCAACATAAGCTTTTCAATATGTAAATTTGATGAATAAATTAGTTTAGCCAGTGAAATGTGTCCTAAAGCCCAATGGGGCTGAGTGGATTATCCAAGATATTATTTCTGTTGATCAAGTATTTAAGAATGGCAAATGAAGTATTAGAGATGTTATCAATATGGCTGTGATGGAAGGTGATTTTTTTTTTTTAATTTATTGATTCCAGAGCTTGTAGAGGTTTGATAGAAGTTTTCTCATGTAGTGCTAGCAATCTGCTGCTTTGATGGGCTGGGTGGGACTTCCAGTTGGTTAGATCACAAGCATGCCCTGTGAGGAGGGTTTAACGCCAGCATTGTAATCCATATTTACTTATTCAAATGTTAATATAATCCCCACTGAACTTGAATGCAATAACCTCCTGTTATATTCACACTTTTTTGTTCCCTAACACAAAATCTCAAAATTTTAAAACTAGTGTATGAATTTTTTTTTTTTTTTACAGTTATATTTATTTTGTTGATGTAATGTATTCTAAATATTTTTTTTAAAGGCAAATTTTCTAATTAATGTGTTTTAATGAATCCAGGTATTAAAAAAAAATTAACAAGGAATTGTGTAATGTGTTGTTTATATTATAAACTCATTGAAAGTGGTAGTTTGATGCGAATGCTATACTTATCCCTACTCTATTACAAATATTTTAAACTTTTTTTTTTTGCACATTGACATTTTGGCTTGTGTCCAACACATTTTTTTCTTTACAACTCTGCTATATGGTTTTTTTTTAGTTGAGGATTGTTGTAAAACATTTCATTTTTTTGGTTCATTAGCGCACATTCAGTACTGAAAGATAGTAGGTGTGATCTTTATTTTTTTGAAAGCAATGTTCAAGTGAATGCATTGATTATTCCCACTACTTCCATTTCTTAATGGTTCTACCTGTGGTCGTGTTATGAGAGAGATTTCTCTGATGAGGTCAGGTGATACTTTACTGGCAGTGGCTGTTGTAGCAATGCATATGGGTCACAGATGTGCATTTGTGCATTAAAATCTACAGTGCACTAAAATACCAATATATTGAGTGCACTAAGGTACCTAATTTTTTGCGCACTTGGGTACTAATATATCAAGTGAATTAATGTATCAAAATAATGAATGCCTTACAGTACCAATATATTTAATGCATTAAAGTACAAATACATTGAGCGTACTGATGTAAAGATACACCTAGTGCACTAACACGCTCAGACACATAGTACATTAAAGTACCAGTGCACTAAAGTACAATTATTCCGAGAGCACTAAACTGAGTACATTGCTTACAACAGTGCACTCAATAGGGCTTGTAAGTCTACGGTCTCGAAATCTGCTAGCTGGCAAGTACGAGAACGACAAGTTGTGACCTACTTACAAGCCCTATTTTTTCATCACCCTACACTGGCCACCAGTGGCTGTGCTTCTCACACGAAGTTAAGTCAAAGACAGCAGAGTAACCCTCTATATCTAAATGTGATCTTTTATTCTTCATACTGGTTTCTATCTAGACTAGTTAATAATGCAACACAGGATATCCCATTGTAAGTCAGTTGGTCATGATTGTGTCTTCAAAGCAATGCAAATGTATTATTTTTTTTTTGGTGTGTAGATTGATTTATATTATTTATAATTCATTTTTATTTATTGATAAACTATTATTGATTTCACATTTATGTGCAGTGTTATTTAACTGTAGTGCATAGACTATAAAACTTTTTTTTTTAAAGCTTATTTTAATAGGGGACAAAATAAGACTATGACTGAAGGTCAGAGGTCACAATGATAAAAGTACCAGATTGATATCTAGATACGTTTGTGTAAAATCTGTTATGAGGTTTTAAAAAACAACAACCTTGATTTGTGCTAGTCCAAGCAGTAAGAAATATTATGGTGGGAAAATTTGTTCTTAGAGATAACTCTTTTTATTTTGCTAATGCTATCAACCAGAGTTAAGTCCCTTTGTGTCATTGTTTTGAGTCATACATTTTAAAATTTATTTTGCTAATGTTTGATTGATTTACGGTATTTTTAAATGTTAATTAACAAACTCTTGTTCTAATGCAAAAGAAAAGCCCATCTAAAATTTTGAATAAAGTATTGCCTGTAAAGATTTTTCTTTTTCTTTAGTTTCTTAATATGTGTCTGAAGGTGGATGTTAAAAATACGAAGGGAAGTAAGCACTACTTGTGTATGCTAACAGTCTGTAAATACAACATGGAAAGTGTTTTTTATCTCCCCTAACACGGAGATGTGTATGGTTATCTTCTTTTTGACAATAATTGGACGGGTCAGGAGTAGGAGACACAACTGATACAAGGGACACAACTTTATAAGCCACATCATTGTCGCAACTTTTGTTTTTATTTACATTTTATTGGACGGAGTTTTGAAACGTAATTGTGGTTAATTTACAACAGCGCATTGGTTTTCACTTACAACGAATTCTAACTAAGTGTTTAAAACATTCGCTTGAAATCAATCAAATAGTTTTTACACTGAACCAAGGTTAAGCTAGTTTGAGATAGCTCTCTTAGAGTCATCTCCCCTTAGAATTTTTTCTTAGTTTTTTTTTTTTTTTTATTAATCCGGGATCAAGATAGCCACTATTATGGTGAACACAATGTTCTAAATATAGAATATTTTTTTTTTAGATGACGTAGATCCAGATCTGTGGTTCAGAGTCAGACACAGAATCTGTGAACAAGCTTTTATAAATTTCTTGTTTCTAAAATTGTGTAGTAGGGGGTGTGATAGGTTGACATTTCTTTTATTAGGATGCTGCAAAAGGTCACGGTGTGTAGACTGCTACTGCTGCACTAGTCTGGAAAAGGGAAAAACAAAAAACAATAACAATAACACAATATTTGAATAAATAAAAAATAAAAATGACATAGCCCTAGATTGTAAGCCTACGACATATTGCTGGTTTAATAATAATAAAAGAAAAATGTCTATATAGCCATTGCAGTGTTAGGAAAATAATCTAAAAGGCGGTCACACTACTAAATCTACCTCTATAGGTAACACTAAAAGGTAGTCACACTACTAAATCTACCTCTAAAGGTAAGTAGTCGCTCTACTAAATTTACCTCTAAAGGTAATACTAAAGGTAATCGTACTACTAAATCTACCTCTATAAAGAACACAAAATGGTAATCACACTAATAAATCTACGCTAAAGGTAACACAAAATGGTATTCACGTCACTTAATCTAGCACTTACTATCAAATCTTCAGCGGGCTGCTCTTGACTGTCCTCTTCTGCCTCTTTGATTGTATTGTCTGAAAAATAAAACAAGCTCTTAATAAATATAGATCTAGTTACTACGGCTCTTCATATCTGCATGTCTACCATAATACTATGACAACTCACGGGGGTTTCCGTTGTAACTGTATATATATATATATATATATATATATATATATATATATATATATATATATATATATATATATATGTATATATATATATATATATATATATATATATATATATATATATATATATATATATATATATATATATATACATAATTATATATATGTCTGTATTTATATATATGTATGTATGCATGTATGTATATATATATATATATGTATATATATATATATATATATATATATATATATATATATATATATATATATATATATATATATATATATATATATATATATATATATGCTTACAACCTATAATTAAATTAACGTCATTATTCTACAAGGGACAAAATGTTGATTGGCCAGTGATTAACACACGGCCAGCACAGCCTTTAAAATAAATTAGTCCCAGTATTTCCTGCACACTCAGCACGTACAGGTCAGGCTGACCTTTGTAAGTCGCGGGATTATTAATGCAGTTCACCATTAACCCTCCAGTAGTCAAAGAGTGACGCCATAGAGGGTTAATCCCCTCGGATCGATGTTCGCGATTGTTCTTGCTCGTGAAAAATCAATTGAATTCCATCAGTTTGTGTTTTGTTAGTTGTTTGTAAACTAACTATGCGTAGCAGCCTTAATTAACAAACATTATTGAACATTATGTGTTTTTAAAAAATCGATCGTGACGGATTAAAATGGTAATGATTATATAAAGTTAGACTTAATATGGCAGATTTTTTTTTAACACAAAACATTTCAGATTAAAGAGAAAGTAATGTTTAAAACACTGGTAGGTCAAACTATGAAGACCACTTCTCATATCACATTTATTGGGGATATATATAATTATATATATATATATATATATATATATATATATATATATATATATATATATATATATATATATATAGTGGTACCTCGAGAGTCGATTTTAGTTCTAACATTGCTCTATGTGTAAGTGCTATTATCTCAAAACATCTTAATGCCATGATCTCGTTCCAGCCACAAAATGCCACCCTAGCTATTTTTGTTACGTGTTGTTTTTTAATAAGGAAAGTGAATTTATACATATATTGTTTAATATCATAATAAAGGGTAATTCAAAGAAATAACTAATTTTATAAAGTGTATGTTATGTATGTATATATACATGGAGATAGAAAGAAAATAAATTAGAATTTTGAAGAATGTAAAACAATAACAGTTTCATATTGAATTTGCTCTAGATTTTGTAAAACATCTTCGCACACTCCTACATTGAATACAGACCAACCAGATTATCAAGACGACATTTTAGTACATACTTCGTGTTGCTAGTCTAACCCCCAGTTAGGATATTATTTTAAACACAATTTATTGCAAGAACCCACCACGTGACACTAAAACATGTGGAACTAAAATATGTGAAACTAAAACATGTGAAACTAAAAGATGTGAAACTAAAAGATGTGAAACTAAAAGATGTGAAACTAAAACATGTGAAACTAAAACATGTGAAACTAAAACATGTGAAACTAAAACATGTGAAACTAAAACATGTGAAACTAAAACATGTGAAACTAAAACATGTGAAACTAAAACATGTGAAACTAAAACATGTGAAACTAAAAGATGTGAAACTAAAAGATGTGAAACTAAAACATGTGAAACTAAAACATGTGAAACTAAAAGATGTGAAACTAAAACATGTGAAACTAAAACATGTGAAACTAAAACATGTGAAACTAAAACATGCGAAACTAAAACATGCGAAACTAAAACACGTGAAACTAAAACACGTGAAACTAAAACATGTGAAACTAAAACATGTGAAACTAAAACATGAAACTAAAACATGTGAAACTAAAACATGCGAAACTAAAACATGCGAAACTAAAACACGTGAAACTAAAACACGTGAAACTAAAACATGTGAAACTAAAACATGCGAAACTAAAACATGTGAAACTAAAACATGTGAAACTAAAACATGCGAAACTAAAACATGCGAAACTAAAACATGCGAAACTAAAACATGCGAAACTAAAACACGTGAAACTAAAACATGTGAAACTAAAACAAAGCTTCTTGTCTTACCTGGTACCTCTCCGTGCTTCCCATCGCTATCTGTATTATCCAGGTCCTCTATCGTCGGGATGTCGTCTGCGTGCTCTTGCTTGTCCGGGCTCTTGTTTGTGTGTTGGACGTGTTTGCTATCTGAACAGCCCATGATTTGAACTTTTTGGACACGAATTTTTTAACTTCTTGAACAGTCCCTGGTTTTTCTCCCAGATTTTCTTCCCTCGCTGCTGTTTTGTTTATTGCTGAATGAACAAATTTAGCAGTGCATATGTATACCTTTTATTTTATTTTTAATATTTGAGTTCCGGTATTATGTCAATAAATTTGTAAAACAAAAAAAGTGCCCCTTAGAGTCTGACGGCCTAGGGGGAAGGTACTGTAGAGTTCACCTGTTTATTTGATCTCGGCATTTGAAAGGATAATGTGGTTAACACTATGCCCCAGCCGTCTTTAATTTCCCTAACGTATGATAGGTACACATCAGAGCTGAGTGAACTCAAGGTAGTCCTACAGATCCTAGCTCGGGATCCGAACACGAGAGTTTTGGCTTAGCCTACTCTACACTGACAATAATACGCATGCAGGGACTATCTTATTGATGCTAGCCCTGTGGCATATCTGCCTCTCGTACAATCACAACATGAAATTTTTTTCCCACTTATAATTTGCTTCAGTTTATTTATATATGACCATCTAGATGTTAAACGGGAGTACTTCTGTACAGATGGTTTAGCCGTAGCTCATCAGGAATATTTTCCTATGGGCTGACTACGCGTTATGCAGTGGCGTAGCGAGGGGGGGGGGTGCGGATCGCACCGGTGACACCTTTTAGGGGGTGACTCCAAGGCAAAAAAATAGCAAAATATGTAGAGAAAAATGATAATTCCACTTAATTAAGAGATTAATTCGAGCGTTAATTAGTCTTTTAAGAGGTGCAAATCGAACGTTTGAGGGGTGGCGGGGGGTGCAAATCGAAAGTTTGAGGGGGTGCAAATCGAAAGTTTGAGGGGGGGGGGTGAAAATTGAAAGTTTGTCCCCGGGAAGGGTCGCTACGCCTCTGGGGGGGGGGGGGTGACACCATTAAGTGCAACACCGGGCGACACCCGACCTCGCTACGCCACTGGCTTTATGTAAACTACTCAAACCGCTTTACAAAATTCTTTAAATTTTATACAAAATTAATATTTAACCCTAATCGTAGTACTGATATTAAACTTATAATCAAACCAATACCAAGGGATTAAGGTTTAGAAACTAACCATAGCCAAAAGCGAAACAATTTAACTTTATCTTACCCATAACTTAAACCTGTGCTTAACGCTTTACCTCAATCTCTTTACCTAACGCTAAACATCAACTTTGATCTAACTCTTATAATATAACCTAACCTTATAAACTTGGTCGAATCCTAACCCACATCATCTATACATAATACAACAACCATCTTTAATCTAATACACAGATTTATGTAACGATAAACTTACCCAGACTCCTACCTTCGTGATTGCTACAAATCCCCACAACACAAGAGCGAGAAATCTTGCCGTGTTTTCCCAATCTCTAGCCCTCTACTCCAGGTTACTAGAACACAAGTTCAGCCCAACTGTGTTATCTTCCCTAGTCCTGTTCACTGGCCATTGTTTAGGGTGTTGTCTTGGAGACGTCCATGTTTACCTTACCAGGTACTGGACTAATCGTTTCCTCCCTCTCTTCAACCGCCCCCCCCCCTCTCCACAGTTACCCTCCAGTTAGCTGATTATTCGTTAAACTTTAATGGATCGTTTCTCGCGTTGAGTTAAAGTCTGCAATAGGATGCTGACTTTGTGGTCTACATGTAAGGAATCAAGTAACGAAAAAAAAAACTCTTTTGTTTTAAATTTCTGTTTTACACTGCTCCATTACCCCCACCCCCCCCCCCCCCCCACCCCCTCCCATTAAATTAGATTCTTGGTTTAGCCGTGGGGTTGCGTATGAAATTAGAACGCACCAACATGCTATTTTCATTAGGCGCCGCTGAGAAATATGAGAGCGGAGCTTAATTACTTAAGTTCACGGGGATTGATAAGTAAAACTAAGCTTAATTAGTTTCTCAATCAACGCTCGCAACCTGAGGCAAGGGTCGTAATTTGACACAAGGGACGTAAGCCGAGTCGTGGTTTTTATTATGATAAGTGCTGGAATACAGAAGCGTTCGTATCCCAGGTCTTTAGCTGTTCATGTATACAGTTGAGTAAGGAAAACAGAAGCCCATCAGCAGGTGCTGTTGAACTATAGCAAATAGATCTATACATTATTATTAATGACACCTTTACAATTTTTTTTTTTTGCATTCCATGGAGGAATTGATTTTAGCTTTACTCTGACTCATGTTAAAAAAAAAAAAAAAAAAAAAAAAAAAAAAATCGGGAATTACCACTAACTTTCTATATCAGTTCATGTATTAATAGAAGATGATGGAATACTGAACACAGCGCCATACATGATCCATGATCTTCCAAAGATATATTTCGTAGGCCAGGTTTCGACTTTTTTAGTATCCCTTTACTGTTGGGAGGCAAGGGGGGGGGGGGGGGTTGAGAATGGGGGCAACTCTATTCTCCCTTAGCTGTAGTGCCATTGACTTATGCAACCAGCCAACCCTTGGCAACTTTGCAAACATGACTGAACACAGTTTTAGAAAAAAATGCACGTACTACTAACATAATCCTAGCAAACATTACATAATACAACTAGACTGTCATATAAACATTGTAAAAAACACCTTGCAACCATTGGAAACTACGAACCAGTTGCGAACTGCGAACCAACCCCACACCTTCGTGACAACCGAACATTAGAAAACACTGTACCAACCACGGGACAACCCGCGGGAACACAAAGAACCAACCACGAACTACGAACCAACCTCGCACGTTCGTGACAAACGCAGATTATAGTCAGAGTCCAGTATAAATATTTTACACGTCCGAAAAAAAAAAGTGTACCTACATTTCTACTCACGCAACTGACTAGTGCTCACCACGCCCGTATCGTGTGTCGCTAGGCTAAACATTCAGTCTCGTCTTGATCACTGTGGTGTTAACCTTTCACCTTCTAGCACCTAGGCACCCCTTGGGGTAGGGGGTTGGGATTGGGGGTGGTAGAAGGTTTGGTGTCTTTAAAATATTGTTGACTCAAATCACAGCAACATATACAGTGTAGAAGGATATACGTTCTTTGAATCTAGCAATGTCTAAATCGGTTATCCGTGTTTGATTTATTTTTGAAAGACGTCCCTCTAATTAGGGGATCCAAAATTTTCAGTTTAACTACTAATATGGTGACGGTTAATGAAAGTCATCGAATTTGAACAGAAGTATGCTGTAATAAACCTACATGTTTTAGACTTTCAAACAAAACCTGCAGTTAAGTATTCAATAGGTGAAATATATTTTTTTTTACAAGTTTACATAGCTAATATAAAAGGTTTGTTATAATTATTAGGTAATGAAATTTAGAGCGTTTTATTGTGTTTGTCAAACGTGTCTTAGTTACACTTGGTTAATTTAGCTATTCTTGTGAAAGTTACTTCCCTTGAATAAAATGTTGGTATTTGGATTTTCAAATGGGAGATAATTCGTTGCTTAACTTTACATTCATTTCAAATTCCTGCACCTTAGGTTGACCGCTTTCATATTTTACATATTACATATAACTTTAAGTTATTGTAAAAATGATATAGAGCTTAAGTTCTAAACAAAATAGTTTGGTAGGTTTTTTTAGAATTATCAAGTTGAAAAACAAATACATTAGTAGCCGTTGTAGATTGCAATACTTAATATTAGTAGACATACATTTTTAGTCGTAATTTAAACATCTAATTAATTGTCTTTTCATTTTTTTCACCCTCTCCTAAAGGATTCATATATTACAATTTTAGGTTGGAATCTATAACATTTATAACCTCTTATTTAAAAAAAAAAATGGTTACGTAATCACACAATATAGACATTTTACAATTATAACTAAAGACAGTCAAGCTTAAAACAGGTAAGTTCCGTTTTGGAACTCACCTTGGGAGACTGTAGAGAGCCCAAAACTACAAGAATTTTTTAAGTGGTTTTTTTCCAGACTTTTTTCTTCCGAGAGGGAGGGCGGGGGGGGGGGGCACTTAAAATTTTCTAAGGGAGGGGGGGGGGCTATGTCGTAAAGTACAAAGTAGATTCGTGGACCTAGCACCAATTTCAATAGAATGTGATTACGCTTGCAAACTGGAATTGAAGGAATTAATACAAACCTTTGCGACGAAGGAGGTAAGTAAAATTTGATTTTGATGTCTACTGATAACGTGTATGCAATTGATAATAAATTAATGTCACTGTTAATTAATTGTTTTCTTATAAATATGTTTTAGTAATTAATTTGTGCGAAAGGGGGCGTTTTAATAAGTTTTGCCTAGGGCGCTAAATAACCTGGCGCCGGCACTGTACATAAATTACCTCATTTTAACTGCCCCTCTGTATATTACCAGATATTAATGGCCTTGATTCATCATATATATATAATGTAGTTATAAAAAAGGTTCCACAACTCGCTCGATCATGCCATTTTCATGACGCTATATCGACACGCATTGAATAATGAAAGCAGAATTTATATTCCTTGAGTGAAATGGCCAATTCTTCCTGTATTAACTTTTGGCCTTGATGGCCCGAACACACCCAGTACCTGGCAACAACTGGGCCAGCCCCGGTTGTTCATTGATTGGTTTCTAGATTACATTTATCTCCCTTTGACTCTTGGTCGATTTCTCTCTCTCTTATTCTCTATTCTTTCTCTCTTTCTTTCTCCTCCTCTTTCTCTATCTCCTTGCTTCTTTCTCTTCAGCTTTTTCTCTTTCTCTATTTCCTTTTTTTCCCTCCCTCTTTTCCTCTAATTCTCCCTTCTGTCTCTCCCTTTATTTCTATTCCTCTTTACTTCATTTGCTTCATTTAGAATCAACGGCGTTTAAACAAAAAATCTAAATTATATTTTTAATAGTTGTTGTTTACGTTCTAAAGTTTCATTTTATGATTGTAATATTTTTTAGAGATTCCGATGTTTTAAACAGTGGATTGTTGAGCTATGATTGACGTCACATCCGGTGTATTTCCAGATCTCAAAAGATAAGCTGATACGACCCATGGAGGGAGGGGTAACAGACTCTTCTCACAGGGAGGGGTAGGCTGCGAGGGTGGGGGTGGGGGGGGGGGGACAATTTGGGACAATTTGTGTCCTGGCTGGGAACGTTGTGGTTTAGAGTCGTAGGAACAGTTAATGGCTGTGTTTGTGTGTTTGTGTGTGTGAAGTGATATTTCTGTGATGGAGACATGAGGGGGGAGGGGGGGGGGGGGCGACTAAATGACAGTCTTTAGTTGACATTAACCTATGGAGCTACAAGCTAAGATTAAAACTTACAGATCGAGAGATGTGGCACCATAGGATCTAGCGATTAGGGTGGGTCACAATGAGAGGTAGAGATTAGACTGTGTCACCACTGGACCTAAAGATTAATGACGTGACACCAATTACAACTATAAAGAGGCGTCTATATATATATTTATATATATATATACATATATATATATATATATATATATATATATATATATATATATGTATATATATATAGATATATATATATATACTTATTTTTCCTTTGGTGGAGGGGTGACACACCGGGTGACACTCTACCTAGCGACGCCACTGACGAGATGTGTGAGTGTCCCCATACAGTCTAGAGATCAGTCGGTGTCTCCACGATTAGTATTTTCAAACATCTCATTAGTAGTTTAGTAGTTCGGAGACCCGCGCGCCTCTTTTGACAACTGTAGCCTTCCACCCCCCCCCCCCCCCCCCCACACCTCCAGCAGAGTCTATAAAATGGAACTCATGGAACTAAATTTTTGATTAAGCTGACATTTCTTTCCTTTTTTTTTTAGCAGCTTATTTTTTTTTTTTCTTAACACATAGCTCTGAAACTGAACAAAACAAGTCCCTATTCTAAAAGTTTATTACAAACAATTTGTGATACATTATTCTTTTAATGTTTACTTACCAGATTAAATAACGCAGCATTTGGTTTTTTATTTTTAAATTTGCATTTTAATTGTATATTTTTATTTCTTTTTTTTTCCTTATTTTTACCACAAATAATTGAAAGTATTTTAGAATCTTATAAAGGAAATATTATTTTTATGTTTTTGTAATTAGCTCTTTGCTTTTTTTTCTATTTTGGTATAAATAATGTTTGTAATGTGGTTTTAGAAAACTGAAAATTAAAGCTTTCTTGTCCGACTTAATTTTTTTCTGTTGTTGCAATCGTTCAGATGGACTCGATGTAGACTTAACTTTTGAACATCATCATATTACATTGTCTAACATACAAGCCAGATATTAAAAACCGTATTTTTCTGAAGATTCTACTGAAATTATTACGCAGAAATGTGTGTTATGTGTTGTCGACTAAAACAGGTTTATATAGAATCAACTCACACGCAGTGTTTAAATAACAGAGCAAAGGGCCATAACCACACTTTACATCACCTATCATTCGTCTCTTAGTTCCGTCGAGTCAGGTTTAAAAGAGAGCAGGTGTATAATTTTTGTTAATATTTTTTTTTTTCAAAAGTCTATCCGACACTGATTTTAATTAATTAGATCATGATCTTAATTAAAGAGCAATTATTTTATTTATTTGTTAATACGAATATTTCTCAATAGAAAGGGCAAATTAATTTTCAAGTTACATAACTATTCTTCATTTAAATCGATTGGGCTTCGTTTTTTTCTAGAAATAATTAATTTTAAAAAGTAAAAATGCGATAAAGTCCCAAAAGTGTTTTCTAACGTGCTGCCCATTTTCCTTTTTATTTTAACACAATTGCAAGAGTTGCGTAACTTCAGTCAGGTTTGCCTCGGTCACCTCCCTTGACGCGGAGTGTGTGTGTCACATGAGAAATGAATGGCTATCGTTTTACAAATGAATTCGATTTTTTTTTTATGGGAGGCACGACTTGAAAAATGAGAACACAAAACGGCCATATTGTTAAGAAAAAATAATAATCACGCAATGGATTTAGATCATTTATAAATAGATTACTTTTTATATTTAGAGTAAAATTTAATTACCATTTTAAAAATGTATTAATTATCCCACACTAGAGTGTGAAAAAAAATCTAGATCATAAAGAAATATTTTCGCGTACTTTTAGAACATGTTTAAGCGATTACGAAATTTCCTGTTTTTGTTGTGATCGTATGGTGTCATCAATCCCTAAACAGGTATTTAAATAGACTGGCCACGATAAGTTGAGAATTAGGGGCTTAATTTAACGAGTAAGCTTATACTCAAGCCCAATTACATTTTCAAAGCTAGCGTAGAGAGGAAATACAAGACTTTACTCTAGCAAGTATTAGAAAAATATTTCCTATGACAAAAGAAAAGGAAATTTAATTCAGGGCTTTAGAACGACGAGGTGAAATTAGGGTCTTAGTATGGCGAATGAACAGGAAATTGGGACTTAAAAAGGCTTATTAAAAATTGGATTTAGTGTAGTAAAGTACCAGTAAAGCGAGAAGATCGGGTTTTTAGTGAAGAAAATAGTCGATAAAAACGGTAAGGAAAAAGCGAGACAACTCTGTTTGGTATTTATTTGTACGAACGACACTCACAAGGGTACTATCTCTTTTATGACCAGGTTATGTTATACACTGTCATGTTATTGTGGTAAAGTGGTTATAAACTGTAATTGTCTAATTAAAGCCTAGTTTGTGTATACCCCCATCTCAGTATGTGAATGACAGTAAGCTGTTTTTTTTATTATACATGGGGTTGGGGGGGGGGGGGGTGAGATGAAATAATTGACGAAACATCATGCATGTATATATATAAAATATAAATAACCCCTTTATATTTTGATAATCTTTACTAAATCCAGTGAGTTTCAAGTCAGGAAGTAAATTGTACGAATATACGGAGATGTTCCATTTCTTCAACACGCAATACAAGCTGGGGACACGAGGAGAGCGAAGAAGAAGAAGAAGATTCGGGTCTATTTGTCTATCGACACTGGGGCCGTCTGAGTCAACATCTGCTGCTCGGGCTTCTTGGAGGGCTGAACCTCCTTCACCAGCGAGGATGCCGGGATGGCCATCTGCACAGGGTTCAGGGGCCCCTTCTCCATGGCCTCGGTCTGAAGCGGGACCTTCATATCCGGGTCATCGCAGGTCGCCTCGTCGTCACAGTACCGGGTGAGGAAGGAGGGGAAGAGGAGCGACATGGCCAAGGTGACGCCCCCTATGCAGAAGAGGATCAGACCAATCAGCTTGCACATGTCCAAGGTCGTGTTGTATTCCTGCGCGCGCTGGTCCACGTACGCGTTTCCGGTGAGGCTGTCGCCAATCAGGACGTGACGTGGTGGAACGAGGTAGCCAATCAGAATGCCGGTAACACCGAATAGTAGGAGGGTGACCCCGATCCACATAAACAGCTGAGGATTATAAAAATAAACATTAATTTACAAGGATAACGATTTAAAAAAAATGGAACCTTTCAAGCTGTCAAGACAAGATAATGTAGTGTTTAGCAGTGTTTCTTCCAGACTATTTTCTCCGGGGGGCACTTGAAATTTTCGGGGGGGGGGGGGGGGGGGGGCTCTGCCTATAGAATAAAAGGTATACAAAAGAAATATTTTCAAATATGTCACTCCACTTTGCTGAAGTTAAGTTTTTTTTAATCCCGTTGAGTACGTGGAATGTAAATGTGTGAATATAAATCAATGCAATGCGCATATACCTTTATTAATCTAAAGATAAAACCGCGCCATAGCGCAGGTTTTTAGCAACGTGTAGTAGATGTAGACAGTAAATTTCTGGCAGCAACTATGACTAGTTGGCCAAAACAAACATGGAACAGGTCAGCTGTCAGTGAAGCAAAAGCAGCCGGAATGTCGTGGACCCAACTTGGAGGAATCTCCAAAAACCGAGTAGGGCGGAGAGTTGTGGTTGCATCCCTGTGCTGCAGAAGGGGTCCACTTGAATGATGAGGATGCTATGACTAGTTCTTTTTTTCCAAGCTTTTAATCTGGTTTACCGCACCATCTAGTTAGGCTGAGAGCACCGACTTTGTCCAAAATTTGCCTACGGCCGAGATGATCAAATACCTGTCACCCGTTTTAAATACTAAGAATTCAGTTACGGATTCATGAACCATTGATAGATGTGACTTCATGCTTTACCTAATGCACTATATCACCCTGGCATTAAGGGCTAACAAGTCACCATCCTTTCACTTCCACAAGCAACATTGTCATAGTAGTTGCGACATCACAAAGTAGTGTTGACATTACAAAGTCAGTGCTCAGGCTACAAATAAATCATTGAATGTGTCCTTTATTAAAGCAAAAATTCAACTCCCCCCTCTCTCTCTCTTATACAGGCTACCGCTATGTTTATAGCCAGGCAGAAAACAACAGAGTGACAAGTCGAGCAATGTCCAAACCCCTTTAGCCAGCTGCTAGATCCACAGGTCTGCCACATGCATGTGCTACCTCCACAGTTCATCGTAGTGGGGATGTTCAGCAAGGGATGACCCACATTCTCGATCCCGGGTACTGAACTCATGACTTTCACGGTAGCAAGAGCTCGCTCTACTACTAGACCCCAACATAACTGATCAAGTTTGGCTATACCCCAGCATAATTGATTAGTGTTGACTAGACCCAAACATAACTGATCAGATTAGCGTTCTGAGATCACCGAGTTGATCAAAATTTATAGACAATCCCTAAAATGCTGAACTGCTGAGACAACCAGAATGACTAACAGATTATTCTTTGATCACTAAACCGATGATTTAACCGCACCATCACCACCACAACCACACCGAACACAATCTCTGATTCTCTAGAGACCCTCACTGCCGCCATCACCACCACAACCACACCGAATACAATCTTTGGTTCTCTTGAGACCCTCACTTCTAGCAAGAAAATTAGCCAGATAAACCTTGCCAGTTGGGCTATTGCTAAGTTGGAACCGGAAGAAGACGGGAACTCTGGCATTTGACATGGGCTTGCGTGTCGTGCGCCCAAGTCACGAAGCGTACCCTCTGGTTTATGAATAATTCATGTCATTTCAAAACACGTTTTCGTTAAGCCGCGGAATAATTTCATGGAAGCGATTTTTTTTGTCTGGTAGCGTCTGTCTTTGCGATGTTTTTTTTTTTGCTAGTGACAAAATAGATTACAAAACAGTAGCTGTTTTTTTTGGTTCCCGTGTGAGGCTTTACAGGCAAGTGTAGTGACTTTAACGTTAGTGGCGGCCGTATAAAGTAAATTGATTTTAAAGGAAAGCATTTTTATATTCAATATGCAATCATTTTTAAAGCCTCTAAGCGAATGTAATAAATTTTGAAATTACTTCTCGTTATTGATGGTTACATATATAGAAATGATTATTTGATACAATCTGAAAACAAATGAACCCACCTTTAAACCCACACAATCCAAAAAAACCTGAACCCTCCTTCCAAACCACACACGCTTAAAACACATGAACCCATAAATCCTAAAACCCCTGACCCTATGCAATCCTAAAATATCTGAACCCACACAATCTTCAAACCCCCTAACAAAAACAATCTTAAAACTCCTGAACCCAGAAAATCCTACAACCCCTGAACCCACCTTCCACCCACACAATCCTAAAACCCCTGAACCCAGACAATCCTAAATCCCCTGAACCCACCTTCCACCATATGGGCGTACACCGCCGACGCCTCTGATGGGGCTGCAGCAGAAAGCGGTGGTCATCGTCCTCGTAGACCGAGGGGTCCTTGAAGGTGGGGTCTTCGTAGAAGTGGTGCAGGTACGACTTGACCCCGAAGTACATGGGGCAGCTCCTCTTGCGCTTGGGTTTGCTGCCCGTCTCTGAAGCAGGGGGGGTGGGGGTTGGGGGGCGTGTTAGAAAAGATAAGACTGTAGCATATACAAGTGACAGTCTAATTCCTGCACTTATGTGGATAGTGGGTGCAGAACAGCAGTTTTTTTTTCTTTTAGTGTATTAATGTTTGCTCCTTTCTACCAGCCATGGTTACCTGTGCTCCCCTGGAACACCTGTGCTTACCTTTTATCCACCACGACCACCTTTGCTTACCTTTATTCCCCCTCTCGATCACCTGTGTTTACTTTTACTCCCCACGACCACCGTGATTACCTTTACTCCCCCACCCACACGACCACCTGTACTTACCTTTACTCCCCCTGACGACCTGTGCTTACCTTTACTCCCCTGACCACATGTGCTTACCTTTACTCCCCACGACCACCTGTGCTTACCTTTACTCCCCCCTCTACTACCTGTGCTTACCTTTACTCCCCCTCTGTACCACCTGTGCTTACCTTTACTCCCCCTCTGTACCACCTGTGCTTACCTTCACTCACCACGACCACCTGTGCTTATCTGTACTCCCCACAACTACCTGTGCTTACCTTTACTCCCCCCTCTACTACCTGTGCTTACCTTTACTCCCCCTCTGTACCACCTGTGCTTACCTTTACTCCCCCTCTGTACCACCTGTGCTTACCTTTACTCCCCCTCTGTACCACCTGTGCTTACCTTTACTCCCCCTCTGTACCACCTGTGCTTACCTTCACTCACCACGACCACCTGTGCTTATCTGTACTCCCCACAACTACCTGTGCTTACCTTTACTCCCCACGACTACCTGTGCTTACCTTTACTACCCCTCTCGACTACCTCATGTTTCTCCTCCGCCGGACCGTCAGAACTGGAACCATCACCTGGCCCAGTGTAACCCTCGCCATACCCCGCCATGGATCCTTACTTTAGAGCATTCTGGAACCAGAGAGAAACAGGTAAAAATTGGTGACAGAAGCAGAGAGAAACAGGTAAAAATTGGTGACAGAAGCAGAGAGAAACAGGTAAAAATTGTTGACAGAAGCAGAGAGAAACAGGTAAAAATTGGTAACAGAAGCAGAGAGAAACAGATAAAATAAAATACTTAAAAAAACTTTTTAAAAAACCACGTTTTTCTTGTGGACTAAAAAATAGAAAATAACTATTTACATACATTTGATGACAAAAAACGTGGGTACGTTCACCATCAAATTTCCCGACCCATCTGCCCGACCCACGTTTTTTGTCATCAAATGTATGTAAATAGTTATTTTCTATTTTTTAGTCCACAAGAAAAACGTGGTTTTTTAAAAAGTTTTTTTTAAGTATTTTATTTTCTCCTTTTTAGTCCGTTGCTACACATGAAAAACGTGGTTTTTAAAAAAGTTTTTTATATAGTTTATTTTCTACTTTATCTAATGACTTGATTAAGTATGAATTGACTAAGTGTTTATAAATACACGGACTAAAAAAATCTTGAGCGACCAGGATTCGAACCTGGGTTGTCGCGGCCACAACGCGAAGTACTAACCACTATACGATCACGGCCAGCGCGCTCACATCGATTGGGGCCGAAGTAACTGTGTCAATAAGCCTTCAGTCTTGTCGGTATCTTTAGAAATCATGTCCTCAATTTTATGGTCCTTTGGGCGTAATTAAATTAAGCTAATTACGGTCTCTAATTGCTAGTTTTTATGATTGCATCTGAAATTGTTAGGCGAAAGTAGCATGCATGCCAAATTTCAGGTCTCTAGAGCAATCAGAAGTGGGCTAATTTTCGATGTCAATTTTAACAACAAACAAATCCACACATCCACAAACGCGAAGCTGAGTTAAGAAAAACGTGTTAAAATGGTGACAAAAGCAGAGAAACAGGTAAAATTTGGTAACAGAAGCAGAGAGAAACAGGTGAAAATTGTTAACAGAAGCATAGAGAAACATGTGAAAATTGGTGAGAGAAGCAGAGAGAAACAAGTAAAAATTGGTAATGGAATGTGAAATAGAAAGTAGTGATAAAAAAACTAAATACGGGTAAAAAACAACGCAAGCAAAAAAAAAACAGTAGTACTATTTAATTCGATGTTGGCTAAGAAGTAAAGAGATACGATAAAAACAAGCATACCGGTAATAACATGTTATTTACAAAATATAAATAAAATTGGACGAAGTTTTTAAAACGGTCGATAGAAGTCAGTTCTTTTACGCTGATTAACTCAAACCATCCGGATTAGTTTAGTATTTTAAAAGTTGGTTTGTTATTGTGGAAAAATAAAGAAATTTTATACGCTTTGTCACAAACATTGTAAATTGTTTACTTTATAATGTTGTCAATGTCGCTGTTAATGTCTCAGTGATTGTCGCAGTGAATGTCGCAGTGAATGTCGTAGTGAATGTCGCAGTGAATGTCGAATGTCGCAGTGAATGTCTCAGTGAATGTCGCTGTGAATGTCGTAGTGAATGTCGAATTTCGCAGTCAATGTCGCTGTTAATGTCTCAGTGAATGTCGCAGTGAATGTCGTAGTGAATGTCGCAGTGAATGTCGAATGTCGCAGTGAATGTCGCAGTGAATGTCGTAGTGAATGTCGCAGTGAATGTCGAATGTCGCAGTGAATGTCTCAGTGAATGTCGCTGTGAATGTCGTAGTGAATGTCGAATTTCGCAGTCAATGTCGCTGTTAATGTCTCAGTGAATGTTGCAGTGAATGTCGCAGTGAATGTCTCAGTGAATGTCGCAGTGAATGTCGTAGTGAATGTCGTAGTGAATGTCGCAGTGAATGTCGCAGTGAATGTCGCAGTGAATGTCGCAGTGAATGTCGCAGTGAATGTCGCAGTGAATGTCTCAGTGAATGTCGCTGTGAATGTCGTAGTGAATGTCGAATGTCGCAGTCAATGTCGCTGTTAATGTCTCAGTGAATGTTGCAGTGAAT
Organism: Physella acuta; assembly: GCF_028476545.2. Lineage (NCBI taxonomy): Eukaryota > Metazoa > Mollusca > Gastropoda > Physidae > Physella > Physella acuta. Next base: position 83,425 of record NW_026731818.1, read on the forward strand.
GTCGCAGTGAATGTCTCAGTGAATGTCGCAGTGAATGTCGTAGTGAATGTCGTAGTGAATGTCGTAGTGAATGTCGCAGTGAATGTCGCAGTGAATGTCGCAGTGAATGTCGCAGTGAATGTCGCATTAAATGTCGCAGTGAATGTCGCAGTGAATGTCGTAGTGAATGTCGCAGTGAATGTCGTAGTGAATGTCGTAGTGAATGTCACAGTGAATGTCGCAGTAAATGTCGCAGTGAATGTCGCAGTGAATGTCGCAGTGATTGTCGAAGTGAATGTCGCAGTGAATGTCGCAGTGAATGTCGCAGTGAATATCGCAGTGAATGTCACCGTGATATCCTCCCTGCAGCCAGATGGGGAGTTAATTGAGCGGCGGGACTTCTCTTCTGCGCATGCGTAAATTAGCATTCCCTGATAGCCTGTGCTCATCGAAGCCAAGGACAGGCCGAGTATATGCGCGCATGCGCAATCAAGCGCTTATAATCCAGTAAAAGCCGGATTTGGGCTTTGAACGCATTAACCCCCACTCCCCATTCCCCACCTCCCTCTATGCTTAACCTTTCCCCTACCCCCACCCCTTTGTTACGAGATACTGTCAGATATTTTATTTTGTTACTCACACGCTTGCTAATACACGTACGTCTTGTTAGAGATTACGGTTATAATTCTTGCACCGAACACATCATTTTAGCCGCTTGATACCTTTTAAAACGCTAATTTTAATAGTTCGGGCGATTGAGCTTAAGAAAAAATATTTTTCCTTGTATAATCAAGAGTCATATTGAGCTTTATATAACGGTACACAGTTTCAAAATATCAAAGAACCATCACATCTTTCCAAAATTCAGAAGAAAAAATAGTGACATCATACGTCGATTTAGCTTTGTGAGAAAGCATGGGACAATAATTATGTGTTCGGCCGAGGGTGTTGGCTTAATTCGAGGTCCGTCATCTAGTAGATGACTTTGTATAAAGATTTTTGTATAATATCAATTGATGGCGGTACTGTGGTAAAGTATCTTTAATGATGGTAGTAGAAGTAGAGTTTTTCTGCTTTAGAGGCAATAGGAAACAGATTTATATTTTGTTATGTGGTCAATACAGTTCCAGTACTGCCCTACTCTGCCTATTTAAAATAGGCTCTGTGTTCTACCCATTGATGTAAAAACCATTTTGTTAAGATGTGGAGTCTGGCAAACAAACAACCATCAACTCTTGACGAAATTCAGCAAAAACTCCATGAGCGGTTTATACACTGCTCACGTTGAGGTTGCAGCAAGAGATCGTGACCCCGTCATAAATTAGCCACGATTTAATTAGGTCTCTAAAGCCTAACAAGGTCCCACGACACGAATATCTCAAGGTCCTTCAACTAAGACCCGTTGTAAGACACAATGATGAACCCCTCCCCGCCCTGTAAAAGTTTAACAATAAACTTGTAATTCTTCTTTCAATTCGTGAGGGCGCTTGGCGAATTAAAAAAAAAAGTCCCTTTTCAATTCATCAACCTTAACATCTGTACAGAATTGCTATGTGAAGACATGAGATTTTTTTATTTTCATGAAATTGTCGTGAAATTTTCGTGAGATGACGTGAAATTGTCGTGAAACGTCGTGAAAAGTCGTGAAATTGTCGTGAAATTGTCGTGAAATTGTCGTGAGATGACGTGAAATTGTCGTGAAACGTCGTGAAAAGTCGTGAAATTGTCGTGAAATTGTCGTGAAATTGTCGTGAGATGACGTGAAATTGTCGTGAAACGTCGTGAAAAGTCGTGAAATTGTCGTGAAATTGTCGTGAAATTGTCGTGTCTTGTTTAGCTCACCCCTCCAGTTCTAGTTCCCACTCGATCAGGACGCACACACTGATCTGACCCCATCAAGTCCCACACAACACTGGTTTTTAATTCGTGTAGTAGCTTTACAAATTGATGGAGGGTAAGGGGGGTGGGCTAGAGGGGGGGGGGGGGATATTCAACACAGAAATTTGTAATTGCTTTTTAATTTTTTATTCATGTTATTATCACTGGTTTGGGAAGTTTCGACCAAGAATAGATAATCTACTACCCAACAAAATGGTTTTTTAATCAATGTGTAGAGCACTGAGCCGATTTTACATAGAAACCTAGAAGTCTGTCGTAGAACTGTATTGACGATATAATATTTCCGAATGACGTATCTCGAATTTAGCCACCCCCCCTCCACACAACATGTATTGTCTCCCACTTACTCCCACATCGCCAAAATGACGTCACTAATTCTCACCTACCCGACCCCGCTCCCTAAAATCACTCGGTTATTGTTTTTATCCTTTCCCTGTCTTGATTAACCCCTCCCCCAAACAAAAACAGTCTTAAAAATCTAACCCCCCCCCTCCTTTAAATATGCGACGTCATTAAAAAAAACAACCTCCCGTTACACTTTTTTTTTTTAAAACGAAAAAAAAATCTGTGACAAAATAAAAAAACAAACTCCCCATTGAAATTCCCGACAACACCCTATAGGCGAAGAACCCTGTGTTTGGTATCTAAGTGAAAAAAAAAATCTCCCGTCATTTAGACTAGCAGCTAGCTTATCCCATCACCCCCGACATTTTTATTTCATCTGCCTCTACCCAACATGGAGCCCGTTACGTCAGGCCGCATTCAAGGGAGATAAAACGGAAGTGAATTTCCATTCGATTACTTCCCCTTGGGTTATCTCTTTATTCTTCGCTCACCAACCAACGCATAGAGAGACAAACGTATCTTGTTCAAGGACATAAAGCGCTATAATTTGGTTTGTCATCTGGTTTCAGACATATTTCTTGAGGGATGTATCCTGTAGAGTTATCCATACATTAGCCTGATGAAAAAACCTCTCGATTTGATCATAGAATATATATATGTAAAGAAATATGTTCAGAAAAGGCGAAAGCTAAAAACAATATGTAGATTTATTTTAAGCTTGGCAGGTGATGCAAAATTTGTAAACGGAATATTTTTTTTTTCTCAACAGTTTCTTTGAAATGGTTGCTCACGAAATAACTGTTTTTGGTATCTATTTTATGGTGGATTATTTTTAAAAAAAAATGACTTTTACCGATTTCTATAAAAAGAAATGACTTGATACGTGTAGATAACACTGTAACAAACATATGTATGTGCAAAACATGTGCTAAAATGGTGCTAAATCAATAGACAGCTACGTATATGCTGAAACATATGGTCGATATCAATAGATAAATATTGTGGTGTATTATAATGTGCTAAATTGTATGCGTTATGTACCAAGTGCTGTATTACAACCATGTAGCGCCAATCTAGGAGAGACAACTGCAAAATCAAACAACTGCTGCCTTGTAATTTGTTCTTGGTTGGAAAAGTGCTACGGGAGCAAATCCAAAAAGAAAAGCAGGCTGAAATCGGAATCATCGGCTCAAAACCAGTTGACACGTAATGCTTAATTATGTTAGGGGAATCCCTTCCACATTACAATTAAGAACAAAGAAGAAAAAAAATGCCAAGTGCTAGAATATATGCATGCAGCATCGAGTGCTCAAGTGTACAAAGTGTAGTATACGCAAATGTGAGCAGTTACAAATACTCAAAACTATGGCACGAGATTTGGATATCCTCCTTTACAGACATTAACAAATAAAACATTTGTCCCCGAAATTTGACAAAATTGAAGTGTTTTATTATAATTAGTTTGTTTTTGCGCATTTTTTTCTGATTGCGCTTTTCTCTTAATTCTGCGTGATAAGGCGTAGTTTCCTCCCCTTGATTTGTGATGGCTCGGCTCAAGCGATAAAATCAATACTTCGATAATTAATTGCATGCCAGCAGCATTAGCTTTTGGTAAACTTCGGCCACGTCATCACTGCGTGAGTAATTAATTGTGTGCACGGTAACATCAGGTTCAAGGTCAAGAACTTTATCTCGGATAACAATAGGTGTAACGTAAAGCTAGTCATCTCTAGGATCTTCTTCATTCTTAATTCCCACGTTTTCTTTAACTTGCTTTCTCTGTTTGTTTGTCTTTCCAATCAAATCTTGCGATCGAAATTTCTGGCACTTCCCAGTTAGCTAGCGCGCTGAAATTTTCAGGGAAGCTTTCTTTTGGATGACCATTGAATATTCAATTGTTATTATTACTAAATTGATCAATGGAAACATTTTATTGAGCATTTTAGACCGCTATATAATCTATATATATAATTCTCCTCTGCTAGCGTTAGAAAAAAAACCAGCGACGCGTACCTCGCGCGCAGTGAAGCGAACGATCACATGTCGCCACAGGCTTAGGGGCAGAGAATTTAGCTTGAACCGAGTTTAAACTTACAGGAGGTAGGCCAGTTTGGGGGAGACGATATGGTCGAGTGGTTGGGCACACGATTGCTATCCCACTCGACACGGGTTCAAATCTATGTGTTCTAGTCAGTAACGTATTCAAACAACGTGTTTTTTACGAGTTGTCTTTTTACGAGTTGTCTTCGTTTACCCAAAAAAAGTGAAAAGATAAAATCGATAGCAAGATTTTAATGCAAACAAACAGACAAAGACTAAAAAGTAGAAAATAATAATCATTAAAAAAGTTTAAAAAAACCCACGTTTTCTGATTGAACTAAAAAGTAGAAAATAAATGCTATAGGCCCTACATCACAATAATGCAAGCGATCAGTCTACTATAAGCGAGCAAAAACGTGGGGCGCCGTGATTTTCTTACAGTTTCTAATACTGTTGACTCTCTACAAGCTCCCTAATAAAAGTCAATAGTATTATCTAATCAATAGTAATATAACTTTTACTTCGGCGCCCCACGTTTTGCTCGCTTATAGTAGACTGATCGCTTGCATTATTGTGATGTAGGGCCTATAGCATTTATTTTCTACTTTTTAGTTCAATCAGAAAACGTGGGTTTTTTTTAAACTTTTTTAATGATTATTATTTTTAGTGTTGGAAGGGATCGAGTTGTATCTGCCAGAGGGTTTGAACTCGAGACTTTTTTTTCGAATTTATCAACCATGAGCTTTTGCCGACTCGACCACGCCTCCATCACAATTAAGGATACGTGTCAACTGGTTATGCGCCATTGAGGCCATTGACTCCGATTTCAGCCTGCTTTTCTTTTTGGATTTGCTTCCATAGCCTTTGTCCAACCAAGAACAAACTACAAGGCAGCAGTTGTTTGATTTTGGAGTTGTCTCTCCTAGAAGAGTGGCTGTCCCCAGCTAACGAGCCTCATCTGTCCGAGGGTTTGAACTCGAGACTTTTTTTTTCGAATTTATCAACTATGAGCTTTACCGACTCGACCACGTCGACCTTATCTCTAGGATAACATCAGTTTACCGTAAAGCAAGTGAACTACGGTGACATCAGGTTAAGGTTAAGAACTTTAGCTTGGATAACAGTAGGTGCACCGTATAGCTTGAAATCTAGGATAACATTAGTTTTACAGTAATGCTACGGTAAAATCAGGTTCAGGGAAACTTGGATATAATCCGTTTTACCGAAAAGTTAGTCAACTACGGTGAAATCAGTTTTACCTTAAAGCAAGGCGGCTTGGATATAATAAGTTTTACCGTACAGCAAGTCAACTACGGTGAAATTAGTTTTACCTTAAAGCAGGGCGGTTTGGATAAAATAAGGTTTACAGTACAGCAAGTCAACTACGATGAAATCAGCAAGTCAATTTGTATAAAATAAGTTGAACGGTAACGCAAGCCACGCAGCAACAATGTGATGGGGATTGTGTGGAAAAGTTCAAGGGGAAAAGACTCCATCTATGCCAGCAGAAGAAATAATATTCGATGAGTTCGTGTGTGCTTGGTGATCGTGTGCAGATAGAGGTGGAGGGGGTGGGGGTGGGGGGGACAGGTTTGGTTTTTTAAAAAGTGAGGAATTTAATCAAAACACATGACGGATTGGGTGGTGGTGGTGTGGAGGTGGGGTTGTGGGGGGGGGGGGGGGGGGAAATAAAAGTGTGAAGTTTAATCAAATATTGGAATATGAGAATGGCAGTGGGGTGTGTGTGTGTGTTTGTGTATGTGTGTGTGTGAGAAGATGAAGCTCTCCAACTGATGAAGTATGTGGAGATATCTAGCCCGGGGGGTGGGATTGAAAGTTTAATCATACAAGATTGAGACCTGCGGGGGTATTTTAAAATATAGCAGTTGTTTTTTTTAGATGTTAAAGGTCATGGTCAGGTGACTCTGTTTTTCTCTCATTCCTTGATGGACGTGGGTTGGAATTACATACGGGTGGATACAGTGGCTGGAGTGGATACGGTGGATAAAGGGATACGGTGGATACATGGATACGGTGGATACAGGGATACGGTGGATACGGTGGGTACAGGGATATGGTGGATACAGGGATACGGTGGATACAGGGATACGGTGGATACAGGGATACGGTGGATACAAGGATACGGTTGATACAGGGATACGGTGGATACAGAGTTACAGTGGATACAGGGATACAGTGGATACTCAGATACAGTGGATAGAGTGATTAAAGTAAAATTGTGGATGTAGTCAACAGGTGAATAATGCGCAAATGTTGGATTTGACCCTTGGAAAAAAAACCTTGAGAGTATGCCGTAATGTTACATACATCAAATTCGTCAATATCGAAACTCAAATAACAAGAAATAATTTTAAAACATTTTTGTAATAGGTTAAGCTGAGCTTTAAAACAAAAACACTCTCTGACTGTTCAATACTTGACTGCGATGACGGGGGGAAAAAACAAATAAAATAAATTAAACGGCTTAATTTCTAAATCCTCCATTAAATAGCCCACACCACTAGGCGGCGCTGGCCGTTATTGATCTCTGTTTACGTCCGGTCTGGCCAAGGTCACGCGAAGTCTAGGCCAAGGTCACGCCATCGAGAAATCTGGCTCACTGCCATGCGTAGGCAACACTGTGTCGCAGACTATGACTATAACAGAGGACCCGGCTAGTTGCTAGCATTCTGTCTAAGTCTATTACAGAGGACCCAACTTGTTGGTAGCACTGTGTCTAGGACTATAAGAGGACCCGGCTAGTTGCTAGCATTCTGTCTAAGTCTATTACAGAGGACCCAACTTGTTGGTAGCACTGTGTCTAGGACTATAAGAGGACCCGGCTAGTTGCTAGCATTCTGTCTAAGTCTATTACAGAGGACCCAACTTGTTGGTAGCACTGTGTCTAGGACTATAAGAGGACCCGGCTAGTTGCTAGCATTCTGTCTAAGTCTATTACAGAGGACCCAACTTGTTGGTAGCACTGTGTCTAGGACTATAAGAGGACCCGGCTAGTTGCTAGCATTCTGTCTAAGTCTATTACAGAGGACCCAACTTGTTGGTAGCACTGTGTCTAGGACTATAAGAGGACCCGGCTAGTTGCTAGCATTCTGTCTAAGTCTATTACAGAGGACCCAACTTGTTGGTAGCACTGTGTCTAGGACTATAAGAGGACCCGGCTAGGTGGTAGCAGTGTGTCTAGGACTATAACAGAGGACCCGGCTAGTTGGTAGCACTGTGTCTAGGACTATAAGAGGACCCGGCTAGTTGCTAGCATTCTGTCTAAGTCTATTACAGAGGACCCAACTTGTTGGTAGCACTGTGTCTAGGACTATAAGAGGACCCGGCTAGTTGCTAGCATTCTGTCTAAGTCTATTACAGAGGACCCAACTTGTTGGTAGCACTGTGTCTAGGACTATAAGAGGACCCGGCTAGTTGCTAGCATTCTGTCTAAGTCTATTACAGAGGACCCAACTTGTTGGTAGCACTGTGTCTAGGACTATAAGAGGACCCGGCTAGTTGCTAGCATTCTGTCTAAGTCTATTACAGAGGACCCAACTTGTTGGTAGCACTGTGTCTAGGACTATAAGAGGACCCGGCTAGTTGCTAGCATTCTGTCTAAGTCTATTACAGAGGACCCAACTTGTTGGTAGCACTGTGTCTAGGACTATAAGAGGACCCGGCTAGTTGCTAGCATTCTGTCTAAGTCTATTACAGAGGACCCAACTTGTTGGTAGCACTGTGTCTAGGACTATAAGAGGACCCGGCTAGTTGCTAGCATTCTGTCTAAGTCTATTACAGAGGACCCAACTTGTTGGTAGCACTGTGTCTAGGACTATAAGAGGACCCGGCTAGTTGCTAGCATTCTGTCTAAGTCTATTACAGAGGACCCAACTTGTTGGTAGCACTGTGTCTAGGACTACAAGAGGACCCGGCTAGTTGCTAGCATTCTGTCTAAGTCTATTACAGAGGACCCAACTTGTTGGTAGCACTGTGTCTAGGACTATAAGAGGACCCGGCTAGTTGCTAGCATTCTGTCTAAGTCTATTACAGAGGACCCAACTTGTTGGTAGCACTGTGTCTAGGACTATAAGAGGACCCGGCTAGTTGCTAGCATTCTGTCTAAGTCTATTACAGAGGACCCAACTTGTTGGTAGCACTGTGTCTAGGACTATAAGAGGACCCGGCTAGTTGCTAGCATTCTAAGTCTATTACAGAGGACCCAACTTGTTGGTAGCACTGTGTCTAGGACTATAAGAGGACCCGGCTAGTTGCTAGCATTCTGTCTAAGTCTATTACAGAGGACCCAACTTGTTGGTAGCACTGTGTCTAGGACTATAAGAGGACCCGGCTAGTTGCTAGCATTCTGTCTAAGTCTATTACAGAGGACCCAACTTGTTGGTAGCACTGTGTCTAGGACTATAAGAGGACCCGGCTAGTTGCTAGCATTCTGTCTAAGTCTATTACAGAGGACCCAACTTGTTGGTAGCACTGTGTCTAGGACTATAAGAGGACCCGGCTAGTTGCTAGCATTCTGTCTAAGTCTATTACAGAGGACCCAACTTGTTGGTAGCACTGTGTCTAGGACTATAAGAGGACCCGGCTAGTTGCTAGCATTCTGTCTAAGTCTATTACAGAGGACCCAACTTGTTGGTAGCACTGTGTCTAGGACTATAAGAGGACCCGGCTAGTTGCTAGCATTCTGTCTAAGTCTATTACAGAGGACCCAACTTGTTGGTAGCACTGTGTCTAGGACTATAAGAGGACCCGGCTAGTTGCTAGCATTCTGTCTAAGTCTATTACAGAGGACCCAACTTGTTGGTAGCACTGTGTCTAGGACTATAAGAGGACCCGGCTAGTTGCTAGCATTCTGTCTAAGTCTATTACAGAGGACCCAACTTGTTGGTAGCACTGTGTCTAGGACTATAAGAGGACCCGGCTAGTTGCTAGCATTCTGTCTAAGTCTATTACAGAGGACCCAACTTGTTGGTAGCACTGTGTCTAGGACTATAAGAGGACCCGGCTAGTTGCTAGCATTCTGTCTAAGTCTATTACAGAGGACCCAACTTGTTGGTAGCACTGTGTCTAGGACTATAAGAGGACCCGGCTAGTTGCTAGCATTCTGTCTAAGTCTATTACAGAGGACCCAACTTGTTGGTAGCACTGTGTCTAGGACTATAAGAGGACCCGGCTAGTTGCTAGCATTCTGTCTAAGTCTATTACAGAGGACCCAACTTGTTGGTAGCACTGTGTCTAGGACTATAAGAGGACCCGGCTAGTTGCTAGCATTCTGTCTAAGTCTATTACAGAGGACCCAACTTGTTGGTAGCACTGTGTCTAGGACTATAAGAGGACCCGGCTAGTTGCTAGCATTCTGTCTAAGTCTATTACAGAGGACCCAACTTGTTGGTAGCACTGTGTCTAGGACTATAAGAGGACCCGGCTAGTTGCTAGCATTCTGTCTAAGTCTATTACAGAGGACCCAACTTGTTGGTAGCACTGTGTCTAGGACTATAAGAGGACCCGGCTAGTTGCTAGCATTCTGTCTAAGTCTATTACAGAGGACCCAACTTGTTGGTAGCACTGTGTCTAGGACTACAAGAGGACCCGGCTAGTTGCTAGCATTCTGTCTAAGTCTATTACAGAGGACCCAACTTGTTGGTAGCACTGTGTCTAGGACTATAAGAGGACCCGGCTAGTTGCTAGCATTCTGTCTAAGTCTATTACAGAGGACCCAACTTGTTGGTAGCACTGTGTCTAGGACTATAAGAGGACCCGGCTAGTTGCTAGCATTCTGTCTAAGTCTATTACAGAGGACCCAACTTGTTGGTAGCACTGTGTCTAGGACTATAAGAGGACCCGGCTAGTTGCTAGCATTCTGTCTAAGTCTATTACAGAGGACCCAACTTGTTGGTAGCACTGTGTCTAGGACTATAAGAGGACCCGGCTAGTTGCTAGCATTCTGTCTAAGTCTATTACAGAGGACCCAACTTGTTGGTAGCACTGTGTCTAGGACTATAAGAGGACCCGGCTAGGTGGTAGCAGTGTGTCTAGGACTATAACAGAGGACCCGGCTAGTTGGTAGCACTGTGTCTTAGACTATAACAGAGGACCCGGCTAGTTGGTAGCACTGTGTCTAGACTATAACAGAGGACCCGGCTAGTTGGTAGCACTGTGTCTAGGACTATAACAGAGGACCCGGCTAGTTGGTAGCACTGTGTCTAGGACTATAACAGAGGACCCGGCTAGTTGGTAGCACTGTGTCTAGGACTATAACAGAGGACCCGGCTAGTTGGTAGCACTGTGTCTAGGACTATAACAGAGGACCCGGCTAGTTGGTAGCACTGTGTCTAGCACTATAACAGAGGACCCGGGTAGTCGGTAGCACTGTGTCTAGGACTATAACAGAGGACCCGGGTAGTCGGTAGCACTGTGTCTAGGACTATAACAGAGGACCCGGCTAGTTGGTAGCACTGTGTCTAGGACTAGGACTATAATAGAGGACCGGGCTAGTTTGTAGCACTGTGTCTAGGACTATAACAGAGGACCCGGCTAGTTGGTAGCACTGTGTCTAGGACTAAGACTATAACAGAGGACCCGGCTAGTTGGTAGCACTGTGTCTAGGACTATAACAGAGGACCCGGCTAGTTGGTAGCAGTGTGTCTAGGACTATAACAGAGGACCCGGCTAGTTGGTAGCATTCTGTCTAAGTCTATTACAGAGGACCCAACTTGTTGGTAGCACTGTGTCTAGGACTATAAGAGGACCCGGCTAGTTGCTAGCATTCTGTCTAAGTCTATTACAGAGGACCCAACTTGTTGGTAGCACTGTGTCTAGGACTATAAGAGGACCCGGCTAGTTGCTAGCATTCTGTCTAAGTCTATTACAGAGGACCCAACTTGTTGGTAGCACTGTGTCTAGGACTATAAGAGGACCCGGCTAGGTGGTAGCAGTGTGTCTAGGACTATAACAGAGGACCCGGCTAGTTGGTAGCACTGTGTCTTAGACTATAACAGAGGACCCGGCTAGTTGGTAGCACTGTGTCTAGACTATAACAGAGGACCCGGCTAGTTGGTAGCACTGTGTCTAGGACTATAACAGAGGACCCGGCTAGTTGGTAGCACTGTGTCTAGCACTATAACAGAGGACCCGGGTAGTCGGTAGCACTGTGTCTAGGACTATAACAGAGGACCCGGGTAGTCGGTAGCACTGTGTCTAGGACTATAGCAGAGGACCCGGGTAGTCGGTAGCACTGTGTCTAGGACTATAACAGAGGACCCGGCTAGTTGGTAGCACTGTGTCTAGGACTAGGACTATAATAGAGGACCGGGCTAGTTTGTAGCACTGTGTCTAGGACTATAACAGAGGACCCGGCTAGTTGGTAGCACTGTGTCTAGGACTAAGACTATAACAGAGGACCCGGCTAGTTGGTAGCACTGTGTCTAGGACTATAACAGAGGACCCGGCTAGTTGGTAGCACTGTGTCTAGACTATAACAGAGGACCCGGCTAGTTGGTAGCACTGTGTCTAGGACTATAACAGAGGACCCGGCTAGTTGGTAGCACTGTGTCTAGGACTATAACAGAGGACCCGGCTAGTTGGTAGCACTGTGTCTAGGACTATAACAGAGGACCCGGCTAGTTGGTAGCACTGTGTCTAGGACTATAACAGAGGACCCGGCTAGTTGGTAGCACTGTGTCTAGGACTATAACAGAGGACCCGGCTAGTTGGTAGCACTGTGTCGCAGACTAGGACTATAACAGAGGACCCGGCTAGTTGGTAGCACTGTGTCTAGGACTATAACAGAGGACCCGGCTAGTTGGTAGCACTGTGTCTAGACTATAACAGAGGACCCGGCTAGTTGGTAGCACTGTGTCTAGGACTATAACAGAGGACCCGGCTAGTTGGTAGCACTGTGTCGCAGACTAGGACTATAACAGAGGACCCGGCTAGTTGGTAGCACGGTGTCTAGGACTATAATAGAGGACCGGGCTAGTTGGTAGCAGTGTGTCTAGGACTAGGACTATAATAGAGGACCCGGCTTGTTTGAAATGGCTTCCATTAAAGATTCGCTGTCATTGTTACGGTATTTGTTGACTCGACCTTAAACACGACAAACATTCGGAATTTTTCAATCACAGACAAAAAAATGCAATCATAAAAAAGCGAATTTTTTCAAACATGTCAAACAAACAAAAAATAAATAAAATAGAAATAGAAAAATTGTCTAATACAAACAAAACAAATTGTTTCAAAGAAGTAAAAACATCCTAGTGCAAGCAAGCAAATCACATTTAATATTATCAGAAATGGAGAATAGATATGTATCAGGTTTATTGAAAACAAAATTATAAATAGCTAATTAATTAGATGTTTTTTTTTCTTTCTAAAACTAGATAAATAAAACGTCAGGAACTTATACAACAAAACATTGCGTAACTATGGAAACCTCTTGTGAGACATAAAAACTTAAGTTGACTGTACATTAAAAAAAACAACAAAGAAATTCTCATGAAATATTGATGTTTTAGCCGTAGTGTCTGTACAGTGACACAGAAAAACCACTGTCTCGCATTACAACAATACTGGGAACGCTGCAACTCTCGATAGAAACAATACCTTAAACAGTGGCGTCGCTATGTCGGGTATCACCTGATGCTGTACATCACAGTGTCACCCTACCCCCCACCTCGCGACGCCTCTGACCTTATAACAGCGAGATTTCTAAAAATGACAAGGTTTTTGATAGAATTTCGAAAGTACATACAAGTACAAGCCGGCCTTACTTTTTACTAAGTTAAGCCAAGTTTAATGTGTGGATTAAAAGATCCACCAGCTTAAATCAAAGTGCTAGCACCAGATTAAGACGACGTATAAAGATTACAGACGCCATCACCAAGCAGCAGAGAAGCCCTAGCTGATCTAAGATGTCACCCCGTCAACCTGTACTGTGTCATGTACAAGGGACAAACAAATCTCAATCTCCGTCAGAGGCGTAGCGACCCTTCACGGCGCCCGGGGACAAACTTTCAATTTGGCGCCCCGCCCCCTGGGAGCAAATTTTCAATTTGCCCCCCCCCCCCCACCTCAAACTTTCGATTTGCTCCCTCCCCCCAAAACTATTTATAATTCAAAAGTGCAACTAACACGACATTTTAATTTGTTTTTACAACCCATTTTGGCGCCTCCTAAGGTCGGCGCCCGGGGACATATGTACCCCCCCTGCCCCCCCCCCCCCCCCCATCGCTACGCCTCTGATCTCCATTACTCTGCCTTCAAATGAGAAGAAAATATTTAGGGGAAAAGTTAAGGTTACACACATTGTTGCCAGTGGATATACACAGAACAAAGGTCAATGTTTTTTATAAGTCGAACTTGACCACACACTAATTAGTTGGTTGCACCGCCATGGACGTATTTTTTTCGACGCCAGTTCGCTAGACAATCAATACAGCTAGTACCTAATGGCGTCTGGAAGTTGTACGGATATTAGGGCATTTTTAGAATATGAGGTGGACGCAGAAATGTATTTATTATATTTTTATTACAACAACCTGGTCTTCAGGTGGTGTTTAAACTATCTGACCCACAATTAATTCTCACCTAAAAGTACCCTTTCTAACCTGACGGCCCACGGTGTAGGTGAAGTAGAGTTCACCTGTTTCAGTGACTTCGGCGTATGAAGAAAATAGATAGTACTTAGCCTAGCATCCTGTACTAACCCTGACTAAGTCAGGTACCCATCAGAGCTACAAGTCCTGGATCTCTTTCAGAGATTTTTGGGTTAGCAGTAGATCGCTCTACTACTATATCTCACAGTCCACTTTGTACTAAACTACCTGTCCCATCTATAGTACTAAGCTACCTGTCTCACCTACAATACTAAACTACCTGTACCACCAAGTACTAAACTACCCGTCTCACCTATAGTACTAAACTACCTCTACCACCAAGTACTAAACTACCCCTTCCACCAAGTACTCATTTACCTGTACCACCAAGCATGAAACTACCTGTACCACCAGTAAGCTGCCTGTCACACCTAGTACTAAACTACCTGTCCCACCTAGTTCTAAACTACCTCTACCACCAAGCATGAAACTACCTGTACCACCAGTAAGCTGCCTGTCACACCTAGTACTAAACTACCTGTCCCACCTAGTTCTAAACTACCTCTACCACCAAGCATGAAACTACCTGTACCACCAGTAAGCTGCCTGTCACACCTAGTACTAAACTTCCTGTCACACCTAGTAATAAACTAACTCTACCACCAAGTGCTAAACTACCTGTATTGCTAACGCCAACCATAACAACCAGGGTTGCTGTTATCTTATAAGGCTACTAACCCCCACCCCCACCCCCCCCCCCCCCCAAAAAAAATAAAAAAATAAAATAACAACAACTAACCACCGAGTTCCGGTGTTTCCCATTTAATTAAACTACTGTATAGAGAGAGACATTTTTTTCCCCAGACTTCAGCCATAATGGAACCAAAGGTCAATTTGCTTCATTGTACTAGGCAGTGGATCCAGCCTCTTCATCCAAATATGGCCGACCTCACACTGGGGGAGGGGAGGCAGGGGAAGCAGTGTTGATGACAAGAAGATTAGGCGAGTTGTGAATAAGGTTTAATTTAATACGGATGTCTGCCGGCTAAGGGGTCGGGTAATGGGATTTGGGAGAGGGGGGGGTGAGGGGCAAAGAGATAAGTCACGTTGTTTATGGCGTTATGTGGTTCAATCGATCGATTACTGAAATCAATAGTAGAGTATGTTCTGGTGAACACGTAGATGACTGAAGTATTGTTGTGGGGGGGGGGGGGGACAAGCCAGGTTTTGTGTGGTAGTGTGGGGGTAGTCGTTGTGTGGTTGTTCGTTTGTGGTGGTCAGTGTGTTGGTTGGTCAGAGTGTGGGGGTAGTTAGTGTGTGGGGTAGTCTGTGGTGGTCGGTTGATGTGTGTGGTGTGTGGTATGGTCAGTGTGGGGTGGTCGGTGTAGGGGGTCTGTCTTTGGGGGTGCTCGATGTATAGTATTGTCAATATGTGTGGTGGTCAGTGTGGGGTTGTTAGTGTGTGGGGTGGTCAGTGCGTGTTGTGGTCAGTGTGTGTTGTGGTTAGTGTGTGTTGTGGTTAGTGTGCGTTGTGGTTAGTGTGTGTTGTGGACAGTGCGTGTTGTGGTTAGTGTGTGTAGTGGTCAGTGTGTGTTGTGGTTAGTGTGTGTGGTGGTCAATGTGTGTTGTGGTCGATGTGTGTGATGGTCAGTGTGAGGGCGGGGCGGTAACGTACACCCTCACTATGATAACAACAGGTGAGCACAATTTTGTGTGTGTGTAGGCAAGTGTACTTTTCTCTGTACACCTTTACCTTAACTAGCAACATCTATTTTCTCTCAGCCATCCGTCAACATTAGCTCATAACAATGCTGGTGTCAACATTAGCTCATAACAATGCTGGTGTCAACATTAGCTCATAACAATGCTGATGTCAACATTAGCTTATAACAATGCTGGTGCCAACATTAGCTCATAACAATGCTGATGTCAACATTAGCTCATAACAATGCTGGTGTCAACATTAGCTCATAACAATGCTGGTGTCAACATTAGCTCATAACAATGCTGGTGTCAACATTAGCTCATAACAATGCTGATGTCAACATTAGCTCATAACAATGCTGATGTCAACATTAGCTCATAACAATGCTGATGTCAACATTAGCTCATAACAATGCTGATGTCAACATTAGCTCATAACAAGGCTGATGTCAACATTAGCTCATAACAATGCTGGTGTCAACATTAGCTCATAACAATGCTGATGTTAACATTAGCTCATAACAATGCTGATGTCAACATTAGCTCATAACAATGCTGATGTCAACATTAGCTCATAACAATGCCTGATGTCAACATTAGCTCATAACAATGGCTGATGTCAACATTAGCTCATAACAATGGCTGATGTCAACATTAGCTCATAACAATGCTGATGACAACATTAGCTCATAACAATGCTGATTTCAACACTGACGAGCAGCAATTAGGATGGCTAAAAATAGACGGAATCGTTAACTGCTGTACTCAATAAGGAAATTGGCAGCTCTCTTCAAGGTGAGTGTCTTGTAGGGGAAATGTGGGAGTGATGTGGGGGTGGTGTGGGGGTGATGTGGGGGTGATGTGAGGGTGGTGTGGGGGCGATGTGGGGGGGGGTGATGTGAGGGTGATGTGGGGGTGGTGTGGGGGTGATGTGGGGGTGATGTGAGGGTGGTGTGGAGGTGATGTGGGGGTGATGTGAGGGTGGTGTGGGGGCGATGTGGGGGGGGGTGATGTGAGGGTGATGTGGGGGTGGTGTGGGGGTGATGTGGGGGTGATGTGAGGGTGGTGTGGGGGCGATGTGGGGGGGGGGGGGTGATGTGAGGGTGATGTGGGGGTGGTGTGGGGGTGATGTGGGGTGATGTGAGGGTGGTGTGGGGGTGATGTGGGGGGTGATGTGAGGGTGATGTGGGGGTGATGTGGGGGCGATGTGAGGGTGGTGTGGGGGTGATGTGGGGGTGATGTGGGGGTGATGTGAGGGTGATGTGGGGGTGATGGGGTGATGTGGGAGTGGTGTAGGCGTGTTGTAGTGGTAACAAGTGACAGGATCGTTAACTATGTTGCAGACGGTGGGCGGCGGATGAACAGCGAGTGATTGAGTTAATTTGTTGTAAATTTTGGTAAATTGAATGTGTTTGGTGTTTACGTTTTGTGGGTGACTGGTAACACTTATACACCAAACACCTTTAATATGGTTTTCGTTGTGTGAGACACCAAACACATTTTACATGGTATAGGTGTGCTAAAGGAATATCCACACCAATGCAACGCATACACAAGGGACGTGCTACCGCCACCCGTGCGCAGCGCAGCCCCGGCGCTCTGCTAGTTGTATATACAGGGTGACATTTAGACCCTGAACACCTACAGTGTATGCCGGGTGACACATACATACTATACACCTTTAGTCCATTAAACACCTCCAGTACACATAAACATTGTACTCATATACACCGCATCTTTCCCAACGTATCGAACCTTTTACACGAATAATATACGTGTTAGTGTGTGGGATTGTGGGGTGGTGCTTGTAAGTGGGAGTGTGTGATTTTAATTTCTTAGAGAGTGGAATAAGGCTGATTGTATTGCATGCTTGACCATATGCAATTATTGGTATTTTTATATCCTCCTGGCAAAAAAAAAAAATAATAATAATAATAAGCGCTATGATGATTTTTGAAAAACAAAACAAACAGGTGACAAACAAGCACTTTAACTGCACAAGGCCGTCTATGGTTTTTGTAATGAAGCCAGCAACAAAATCAGACTGTCTTTAAAAATAACACTAACAATTTGTTACAATTATATCGGGCTACACTTCCGTTTCATGACTTTTATTTAAAACCCGCCGTGTTTTTAAATGAGGAAGAAAATCGATCAGCGGGTTGACATTTGTCATTGGCATTTGTCGTTGGCATTTGTCATTGTGCCGGCGTCGTGGGTTTTCTAGAGAGGTGGAAATAATTAGTTTTAGAGAAAGTTCTGGTGAGTTTCTGGGCTTAATGAGGATAGACTTCAAGGGGCTTCCGTTAAACGAAAACGAAAATATCGGATTTAATGAGAGGATAATACTTCTTTTGATGAAGACCAATGTAAATGATTAAATTGAAACAATTAAAACTTTCTAGAACTTATCACAAAAGACATGACGATGTCATTAAACGGAGTGATTTTAAAACATTTTCGAGACTTTTTCATTATATTAAGTTTGAAAAAAAATAAGCTGATACATTATTCATCCTTGTTACATCTTTATATTCAGTGTTTTAACAAGTTGATACATAATTTATCCTTGCTTCAATATGGAGTGGTTTTAAAGATCAATCAAGCTTTTATTCAATCTAGGTTGGATTATGCTTCTGTAGTGTGGAGCGGCAGCTTTATATCTAAGCAGCGTCCTCTTCTATCTTTACAAAAAAGGGCTATAAAACTGGTTACTGGCTTGTCTAGTAGTCTGGATTCTTTTCTTACAACTAAAATACTTCCATTAAATAAAAAGATAATATATACTAAATCAATTTTCTTATATAAAATATTCCACGAAACAGCCCCCTCTTACTTATCAGATCTATTTTCTTTTAACATAAAATTAAATCGTCGTCTTAATTTACCATTCCCATATTCAACTTTTTTCCAAAAACATAGCTTCGCCTACTCTTGTTCTAATTTGTGGAAAAATCTTCCTAATAAAATAAAGCTATCTAGATCTGAAAATATATTCAAATCTAAACTAAAACTAAAATTATTTAATGACCTAACTGACTCATTGTAACATTTCTCATTCATCTATTATATTCTCTTTTTTATCTCACTATGTATGATAATTATGTAACATTGTTTCTTTATTCCACATTTTTAGTGCTATGTTACTGCTATGTGTTATTGAATTGTTATATTTGTTTAACCGGCCAATGTGAAAAAAGGCCTTTGTGCCTACAATTGTAACCGTTTTTTTTTAATAAATTTGAATAAATTTGAAATTTGAACAAGCGTAATTTGTGAAATCTTGTGTAGATCTAAGGAAATTGTGTAAAAAAAACCTTCCGTAACGGTACCCAAATTTTATTTTGGCCGAATTCTAATATTCTAACATTGTTTTAAATTATGTGTATTCCAGAAATCGTCTCTACGCTGTAAGCGTGAAGTGTTTTTTGTTTCACATTTAGACGCTACAAAATGGAGTTCAAGCTACCGGCCCTAATTGATGTCGTTCGGAAAGGTGTGGAGACAGAATGGATATCTAGACAACTGCTAGTCTGCACGCATATATATATATATATATATATATATATATATATATATATATATATATATATATATATATATATATATATATATATATATCGAGCAGTTTTCACCAGGACATGGTGACATTGATCAAAAAGGACGTCTAGTAATTTCAAGAGTTCCCAGCCAGCAGATTAGATTGGCATCAGAATACTCATGTAAACACGCTACAGTTTGTTAACTCGATGAAGCAGCTGGATATAGCCAGTCTTTAAACTAGAGCAGTCGCTGCCTACATTGGTCTGAAGGTCACACCCACTAGACTTAGTCCTCCACTGGTCTCAAGGTCACATCCACTAGACTTGATCCTACACTGGTCTGAAGGTCACATCCACTAGACTTAGTCCTCCACTGGTCTGAAGGTCACGTCCACTAGACTTAGTCCTACACTGGTCTGAAGGTCACGTCCACTAGACTTAGTCCTACACTGGTCTGAAGTCTAGTGTCAAATCCACTAGACTTAGTCCTCCACGGGTCTGTAGCACTGTGTCACATCCACTAGACTTAGATGGTCTTGTTGGCTCTGTTTTAGTTGAGTTGAAAATAGTTGACACCGGGGACCAATTTCTAGTGCAACACAAAGTACTGTCGACCGTCGAGGGGAGACAGGTCTCAAGATAAGCCGGACATTCCGGGGGATGGGGAAAAATGGGAAGGGGGGGGGAGGATTTTTGTTGTATTACAAATCAACCGCTACTCAATCTTAAAATGGGGGGAGGGGTGAGGAGAAATGATGTTCCTGGTATTACAAATGAACAGCTACTAAATCTTCCACGAATAGAAAAAAAAATCATAAAATATTTCTATACGTTTCCGTCTATGTCTTTAAATCTACATCAATATTTCCTTACACATAGAGAAAATAAACATGACACAATTATCTTTTTTTTAATCTATATTGTCCTTACACCAAGAAAATAAATACGCCAACTGTTTATCATTGATAATCTATATTTAGCTCCTCCCCGCTAAAATAAAAATCACTTTGTACTTCCCCCTGTACGAAATGACACTCCGACTCCCTCTAAGTGACACTCCATAGACACCCTTTAAATCACACTCTGTTCCTTGACGTGATTACGTTTATTAATAGATGAAACAGTCCCCCGGGGAAATCCTCTGACTTCTCTCCCTTTAATCAAAGTATTGACGTGGGAACTGTGGCATTTTCACCCCGAGTTGCGTCCCCGTGATATTTGTCATTGTTTCCCTTGACTGAACTGATCACAAATTTTGCATTGAATACCACGTCTTTTCCCCTCGCCAAGCCGTGTAAGGGTTAAACCTACCAAGTTATAAACTAAATACTTATTTTAAAATAAGGAATGGTAAGTTAGGGTCGCTTGTTTCATTCCAAGAATGAAATAGAGAGAGCAACACTAGTAGTGATAAAGATAAACGCGACGTAGAGCAGATCAACCGAGATAGTGGTGTTAAATGCTTGACAGACGTGGTTCGATGTATAGAGAAAGTTTAACAGCGATCGTCAGCAGATTATGGTCGTGTGGACGATTCATCATAGCAGGGTTGGGGGGGGGGGGGGGGTGGGTGATTAAGAAGATAGATGAGAAGCAAGAGAAAATTAATTAATGATGAATGTATTGACCTGCCCCGCCACAGCCCCCTCCCCCTGCACTCACAAATCTGCAGGTAATAAATGAAATAATCACGACGCCATAGAACACCTGCTGTCCCTTCTCTCAACCCCACACCAACAAATTATCTGCCAATATGGAAATAATCACCAACGGCATAACAAATCATCCCCCACTGCACACACATTTCCAACCCCCCCCCCCCCTTCCCCAAAAAAAAAAAACAAACCCAAATTGTCTGCCAATATAGAAATAATCACTACAGCAATATAGAAATAATTCCTACAGCATAACAAATCAATCTCCCCCCCTCCACTGCACATCACCTCTCAACCCCTCCCCCAACCACAATTTATCAGCCAATATAGAAATAATCACAACAGAATAACAAATCAATTCCCCCCCCCCCCTCCACATTGCGCAGACCCTCTCACCCCCCCCTTTCACACACACACCCACAAATTAAATACGACTATAAAAATAATGACGGTACCATAATAAATCAGCCTCATCCCCGCACCCTATCCACCCCTCTCACCCCAAATTACCTGCCACTTACGAAATAATCACGTCTCCATATAAAACATGTCCCTACTGGCACACCCACTTTCATCCCCCCCCCCACCCCATTCCCACCCCCACTAATCAACTGCTACAAAAAACCACCGCGTCAATTTGAATCTGCTGACCAGCAATACACACGTCAACAGAAAAAAAAAATCAATCATGCGTTCAGTCTAGAAACCAGCGTTTCTGCGTCTCGCTCTAACGATTTTCTGAGAGCGACTCCGTCCACTTATAGTTTAATCAGATGCACTTTTAAATTCCAGACTTGACAGACCAAGTCTAATGACGGGATTTTCTGAAATCGTGTGTCACGTGGGAGTTATTGACAAGAAAGATAACTGGGTTCACAATACACTGACGACTGTATGTATGTTCCATACATAAAAATATTTTTATAGGTGTCGTAATGTCAGAGCCATTCAATTTATGTCTTAGGAAATATAAAGATTTAGATTTATCTCTTTACATTGCAGACACAGATTTTCTTTAAAACTACATATATTTAGATATAGGCTATGTTCTTACATTACATTCATTTATATTTTCTTAAAACTATAGATATTTATATATATGTTCTTACACGTGCGGCGTCAAAACGGCCAATGACAAAACGGCCCCGTCAAAACGACCCCGACAAATCGGCCCCGACATAAGAGCCCCGTCAAATTGACCCCGTCAAAATAGCCAGCGACATATGGACCCCGTCATAAAGGCTCCTGATAAATAGGCTCCCGTCATTTAGGCTCCCGGCAAATAGGCTCCCGTTATATAGGCTCACGACAAAAGGGCTCCAGTCAATAAGGCTCCTGACAAATAGGCTCCCGTCATTTTGGCTCCTGTCATTTAGTTTTTTTCCGCAAAACGGCCCCCGTCATTACGACTCGCGACAAATAGGCTCCCGCCATTTAGTTTCTCCACAAAACGGCCCCCGTCATTACGACTCCCGACAAATAGACTAGCGTCATTTTGGCTCACGACAAAAAGGCTCCTGTCAATTTGGCTCCAGACAAAAGGACCAATGACAATACCGTTTCTGTAGAGACTAAGTCTCCCGGCAAAGCGGTCTCATTGAATATGGCGCCTGCCAGTGGGACACCTTCATCAATATTCTTTAGAGTTTGCTTATCCAACACTCTTATGTAATACAACGTATGCATCTCTTGTTCGGCAGGTCTTATTTTTATATTAGTTTATCTATTATAAAATATAGTATGTTTTAATTTAAGGGTCATCTATCTATGACTTCCATAATTGAGTCGGTTAAGGCTGTTCTAACTAAGTGTGTGGGAGAAGGGTCCACGCTATACCTTCCTACCTGCAGTATGCTTGTAGGATATCAAAACAAAACGTCGTTATCTTGTAAACATCATGTATATCGTACAATTTCACTTCTGTGCTCGCTTTTATGCAACAGATCTTTACTGTTGTAAATTAAACATTATCAAAATTTTAGAATTGGTAGATTTTAGCTGTTAATGGCTTGATTTGTTTGTGAATTGATGTTGGTTCATGAAAAACAATTTCATTCAGGCATTAAAAAGAGGTTATAGATTAGTAGTAATGGAGGTAGGACAAAATGGTTACTTTTATGCCAATAGTGGCCATGCCATTCATTTGTCTGGAGCCAATATGTTGGGAGTCATTTTGTCGGTAGCCAATATGTCGGGAGCCTATTTGTCGGGAGCCTATATGTCGCGAATCAATATAACAGGAGCCCATTTGACGGGAGCCAATTTTGACTGGGTCGTTTTGTCGGGGTCGATTTGACGGGGTCATATTAACGGGGCCGTTTTGACGGGGCCGTTTTGTCCCGGGCCGTTTTGACAAGGCACCGATTACATCAACAGACAAAAGATGAAATGTGGTTGATATTATAAAATAACAGGTGACACATTGATTGCCAAAAATTGATGAGGCATTTGCAAATGACAGAGACTGAGAGACTTGAGTGAAGACATCAACTGACAAATATCCTACGTCTGTCAAAAATTAAAGCCATTACATAATTTTACTTGAACTTTAAGCTCAAAATATCGTATTGTACTCTGCAAGCGATTTCTTAAGTCCGTTTTCTTTTAATACTGCAGATTGCCAACTAACTTTAACCCCAAGATGTGTCAAACTCGATGTAGACTCCTAACCTATGCAATCATTTAAGATATGTATCAAAAGACAGACTGACTATGGAACTGCAAAGATTACATTTGCCTCTTGTTATTCACTGCAACATCATAACAAAGCATGTAGAATGTGGCCTTGATCAGCTAGCGTTCGCCAGATATAACATGTATGTGAATCTAGTGCTCTTATTTTACACCACTTAAACTAACTGGGTCAATCACACATTAGTGGATAAAAACAATACAAACCTGGAGCACACTTTAAAAAAACAACAGGTTGTTTGTCTGGAACTGTAGACTGTTGCTTAAATTGTTGACTCCGTTTGATTATTTTAAATCCATTTATGTATTGATGAATTGAGGAAGTTGTTGAATACGCTACTACAATCTTTCAGACCATAATTATAACTGAACAAGCTAAGAGATTGCAGACTGCGTGATAGCGCATCATTAAAGAGAAGACACACGATGATTATGTCGATTGATAAAGACACTTTATTACATAAACTTGATGAAATAAATCGGAACTCAAAATAACTGGCATTAAAAGACCCCACACCCCCACATCCCACCCCAAGTTTCGTGTTCCACCTCTAGTTTTGATGTTTGCGGTATCTTGTATTTTTGGTTTATTTAAAGCTCTTGATTCAGATGCGCTTTGTTCTTTACATAAACAACTTCAGTGATGCATGGATCTAGAGCACCCATATTTTTAATGTAGAATTATGTTTTTATACTTATAGACAGTATATTGTTAAAAATATAATTATTTTACTTCATGTTAGTTTTAATTACCTCCCACTTAATCTGTTGTTTAAGTACTACGGACAATAATCTAAAATATTTGATTCCATATTAGGTGGAAATTATTTGTCATAAAGCATTCGATGTTTCAAAAAATGTGATTAATTTTTTTTTAAATACATACATAAAATGTGTCAAAATTTTATTTTCCTTTAAAAATTAATTTATCTATTGACAAAATGTATAACAAAAAACTGAAAGCGTAATTAAATGATGTATTACAAGACATCTGAACACTTATATTTAATAGAGGTTATAGTGATACTATGCTTTGGTTACATATTTATGTATTCACTTTAAATAAAATGCTAAATACTGCACTTTAACAACAACATAAAACCTTTTTTGATTACTACCAAATGTAAAGTATAGTTCTAAAAACAAGCATGTGGGATACAATAAACCTATCGCATAACTATGATGGAGACAAAAATGAAACAACAACAAAAAGATTTGCTCGGCATAAGTTGATAGCTAAGCTTAATCCATAAACCAAATCATGAGACCACTTGAACATGTTTGTTTTTAAAAGACAATTATCAATCATCACATATTAGCTAAAATTATATGAATAAAAGTAAATTAAAAAAAAACTGCATCTCTAAAATAATAAATGTGATCTATTATAGGGACAAGGAACTTTTTTTAACCATATTAAACAAGCAATGTTTTAAGGCGTAATTAATAAAGATTTAGAGTAGAGTAATTAAGACAAAACTATTACCAAAAAGGTATTAATTACGAATAAAGCTGCGCATTACAGTATCAAATTACTTCAAGCGCTGTTAAATTACATGTTATTGGCTCAATAATATATTTTTTCAAAATATAAACAAAAAACCAAGATATATCACACAAGATCTTCTGTCAAATGTGTTGTCTCTATCAACACGCTGCCACAATGGGGTTATGTTACGCTGTTGTGATGTGAAAAGCTTGTTTGACTCCTTTATCCCTCTCTTGCTGTCCCTGAAATTTGTTTGGCCCATGATTTCATTAAGCCATTATGGCAGCCATTTGAGATGGTTGTCTTTGCTGTATCTGAAAAGGTTTGAGCCCATACTTTCATTAAGCCACTAAAGCCGTGGCTCAAGTGGCTTTTCTAACTGGCTCTCGCCTTACAGGTAACATGAGAGGGAGCAACTCCACTGTTGATATTGTAAAGCGGTATCAATAAATGATGTTATGTATGCAAAAATTGAGAACAATTTAAACTGTTGTTTTGAACAAAACTCAATTGATCATCCTGCGTTCTAGCATCTTAGATGTGTGCTGTTAGTGATTTAATAGTTATTAAAAACTTAAAAAATATATATATTCGTAAAAGAAAATACAAAACCCATTTTAAAATCAGTGTATACAAATACAGTGGTACACCGACATGTGAGTGCTCCGACAATAGAGATCGTTCAAATATTTTATTAATGACTGTCGAGACATTTGAGATACGAGTAACTGAAGTAGTGGAAATAACGATTCGAAGAAAAAAAACCATGTCAAAAACATTGCAAATGTATTGTGCATCGGAACTATTTAATGACACATGTAGAACTCAATTGTAAAAAAAAAAATTCTCAAAAGAAGGATACAATAAACATTATCGTGCAGATATATATGTATACATATGTACATTCTGAATTAAAAAGTGGAGATAATGAGGAAAGCCTGGAGAAAAGTGAAACGACCACCAAAGAGAAAGCAGTGAAGCAAATTAAGCGAAATTAATAAAACATGATAAAGGAACATTTAGGTTTCATTATGTTCGGTGAAGTACAAAGATTAAGTGTAATGTTAAGTGTCCGAACAATTTTAACATTAACTGTGAGTGAGTGAACGAAGTGAAGCGCCACGGCCTATCTCATCCCCCCTACACAGGGCCTACACCTCCACCAGCATCTTCTGTGAGCTCAAGTAAGCTGTTTTTCTAGGTAACTACACTTTATAAACCAAATTATATAATTGCATTATCGTTTGGTGTTTTATTAAACACAATTTTTTTAAATTTATAGATACACTATTATTATTTTTAAAACACGTAACGAAACAATCGCGATTGTATTTGGAGACACAGTGGATACTTGGCATTTTAATTGATTTCTTCAATGAGGAAAATCGCTTTGATATACGAGCAGTTTGACGTACGAGCTATGCTACAGAAGGAGTTAAAATCGTATTTCAAGGTAACACTATTAAACATAATAGTCATTCTACAACAGTGTTGAACAAATCTAGAATTCTAAACAGAGGCGTAGCGATGGGGGGGGGGGGGGGCAGGGGGGTACATATGTCCCCGGGCGCCGACCTTAGGGGGCGCCAAAATGGGTCGTAAAAACAAATTAAAATGGCATTATAAATAGTTGGGCGGGCGGGTGCAAATCGAAAGTTTGAGGGGGGGTGGGTGCAAATTGAAAATTTGCTCCCGATGGGGGCGCCAAATTGAAAGTTTGTCCCCGGGCGCCGGATAGGGTCGCTACGCCTCTGATTCTAAAATCTAATATTAGTAGTTTAATTTCTACCAATGTGTACTTCATAAAAATATAAGGGAGACAACTTACTGTTAGTTCTTAAAATTGTTTAAGTTTAGCAAATTTCATTTTTTTGAATAGAGATAGACATATTTACAATTTTACATTTAATTTTTCGTAGATAATTTAAAACTTCTCAATATATTTATTCTCTAGCCTCTATTTATTCCCAAAAACGTTTCTATTTTTTTGAAATTAAATACCATGAATGCTTTATGATTCGTTTTATACAAACTGATGATAAGCGAAATCTTTTTGGTTTACGATATTAACCATCCAAAAATTATCATTGGTAATAAAATACTTTTCTTTTACTTGGCCATAGGTAACCATAATGTCAACATTTGGCTTCACAGTCTTGGCTTCACAGTCGAAAATGGGGCACAGTAAACAAAGCAGTCAGAAGAAACATAGTAGCATACCCTATTGTAGTCCAATTTTATGGAATTTTAATTTCTCCATTTAACTACTATTTATAAAATTTAATTTCATGTGTTTGAAACTACAAAATAATTGATCATTATAATTTAAAATGTTTAAAAGAAAAGTATTAAAAAGAAAACCGTGGGACAACTGCTATAGATATAGATGTTTAAAAAGGAAGAAAGTTTGTATTCATGTGTATCATTGTAATGAACATCCTTCTGGCTACTCATAAAATGTATTTAAAAATCCATTAAATATATATTTAATTTTCCATCTGGTACATGAATAAATCAGAGGTTTTCCAACACACGAGCTGGCCCCATTCAGTTTTCCAAGTGAGAAGCAAAGACTCTCTAAATCTAGTCCAACACACGAAACTGACGCCGATTTTTATGAGGCTTTCATCAAAACGTTACCAACCGCGTGCCCTGTTTTCTAGAAGTTGAATTAGATCTAAATGTTAACAATGTCGGCAGTTCATTTCTTGGATCTTAGGGCGCGGGTTTGTCCACACTACCAACTAGACACGCCAAGGCATGCTGTAAGTCCCTCGGCGACGGCGCTCAGGATGGATTCAAGTAGTAACCTCATCCACTTATGCAGGATCTTGGGGCGCTAAATCACATAATTCCGTTAGGTCTATGACAGAAACCTTTGCGGGTTTCAAACCTGTACTCAACAGCTTCCCAAGTTTTCATGGCGATTGGGTGAATGATGCAGTAATGCTTAATAGACAGAAAAATGTTTTTCACATTTACAACTGTATGTGGCCAGCTCACGCGTCGGATAACCTTCTGATTTAAGGGGGGGGGGGGTGTGGGGGTGGGGGGGGGGATCCACAAATGACGTCACATTTTTTAACGACTAACAAAAAGGCAGACCTTCACACACACCCACCTCAATGACGTCATTTATAAATAGTGATTGACTATTAATAGTTCTAAATGTTCTAATTAATTTCTAAATAATTATATAAAAAATAATCTTACCTTCCATGTTTTGTGAATTAGATGTGCCTAATACTATGCAAGTAAATTAATATCTGTTGACTAGTGCTGTCTAGTGTCTGATAAATGTGCTGAACCGTACGGCGTCAAAACGGCCAATGACAAAACGGCCCCGTCAAAACGACCCCGACAAATCGGCCCCGACAAATCGGCACCGTCAAAAGGGCCAGCGACATATGGACCCCGTCATATAGGCTACCGACAAATAGGCTCCCGTTATATAGGCTCACGACAAAAGGGCTCCAGTCAATAAGGCTCCTGACATATGGGCTCCCGTCATTTTGGCTCCCGAAATATAGGCTCCCGTCATTTAGTTTTTTCCACAAAACGGCCCCCGCCATTACGACTCCCGACAAATAGGCTCTCGCCATTTAGTTTCTCCACAAAACGGCCCCCGTCATTATGACTCCCGACAAATAGGCTAGCGTCATTTTGGCTCACGACAAAAAGGCTCCTGTCAATTTGGCTTCAGACAAAAGGACCACTGATAATACCGTTTCTGTAGAGACTAAGTCTCCCGGCAAAGCGGTCTCATTGAATATGGCGCCTGCCAGTGGGACCCCTTCATCAATATTCTTTAGTCAGCTTATCCAACACTCTTAAGTAATACAACGTATGCATCTCTTGTTCGGCAGGCCTTATTTTTATATTAGTTTATCTATTATAAAATATAGTATGTTTTAATTTAAGGGTCATCTATCTATGACTTCCATAATTGAGTCGGTTATAGGCTGTTCCAACTCAGTGTGTGGGGAGAAGGGTCCACGATATACCTTCCTACCTGCAGTATGCTTGTAGGTTATCAAAACAAGATGCTGTTATCATGTAAACATCATGTATATCATACATTTACACTTCTGTGCTCGCTTTTAAGCAACAGATTTTTTCTGTTGTAAATTAAACATTATCAAAACTTTAGAATTGATGGAATTTAGCAGTTAAGGGCTCGATTTGTTTGTGAATTAATGTTTGTTTATGAAAAACAATTTCATTCAGGCATTAAAAAGAATTTATAGTGGTATTGGAGGTAGGAGAAAATAGTTACTTTTATGCCAATAGTGGTCATGCCATTCATTTGTCTAGAGCCAATATGTCGGGAGTCATTTTGTCAAAAGCCAATATGTCGGGAGCCCAATTGCCGGGAGCCAATATGTCGTGAGCCCATTTGTCGGAAGCCCATTTGTCTTGAGCCCTTATGTCGGGAGCCAATATGTCGGGAGCCGCTTTGTCGGGAGCCAATATGTCCTGAGCCTATTTGTCAGGGGTTAATATGTCGGGAGTCCATTTGTCGTGAGCCTAAATATCGGGAGCCCATTTGTTGGGAGCCTATATGTCGCAAGTCAATATGACGGGAGCCCTTTTGACGGGAGCCGATAAGTCGGGGCCCTTTTGACGGGGCTATCTTGACTGGGTCGTTTGGCCAGGGGTCTATTTGGCGGGGTCAAATTAACGGGGCCGTTTTGACGGGGCCGATTTGTCCCGGGCCGTTTTGACAGGGCACCGTTCTTACACTACAAACATTTAGATTTTCTTAAAACTATAGATATTTAGATGTATGTTCTTACATTACATACATTTAGATTTTCTTAAAACTATAGATATTAGATGTATGTTCTTACATTACATACATTTAGATTTTCTTAAAACTATAGATATTAGATGTATGTTCTTACATTACATACATTTAGATTTTCTTAAAACTATAGATATTTAGATGTATGTTCTTACACTACATACATTTAGATTTTCTTAAAACTATAGATATTAGATGTATGTTCTTACATTACATACATTTAGATTTTCTTAAAACTATAGATATTTAGATGTATGTTCTTACACTACATACATTTAGATTTTCTTAAAACTATAGATATTTAGATATAAGTTCTTACACTACAGACATTTAGATTTTCTTAAAACTATAGATATTTAGATGTATGTTCTTACACTACATACATTTAGATTTTCTTAAAACTATAGATATTTAGATATAAGTTCTTACACTACAGACATTTTCCTTAAAATAAATTATATTTAGATGTCTCTCTTTAAAAGTACAAACAACTAGATTTTTTTCTTTAAGACAATTTGATTGCTGATTATTAATGACAGGGCATTAAATGACGTCCATCTGTCATTTCTAATCAAGCTTGACATAAAAATAAAAACTAAATTAAAATAAAAGCCTTAAATTTCACTTGAGAAAAATTTAAACTTTACATTTAATGGATTTGACACGTTGTTGTTTAAAAACAGCTTGAATCGTTCGATAATTGGTCATCACAAACAAAATGCACGCTATGACAAGTTTGTTGAATAAAAAAAAAATTCAAAGGAAACAATTAATAATGAAGGCAAAACAAGAATAAAATATCACAGGAAACAATGTCACAGGAATAAAATGTCACAGAAAAAAAGGAGAAGAAAATAACTGGAAAAATTATGTCGCAAGAAAATAATAATTCAGAGAAAAAGCGCAGGAAAAAAGACAAGACAGTAGTCACAAAAAGTAGCGCTATGCGTGATATTGTCTACATAATTAATGCCTGTGATAAATGGCACGGAATTTTACCAAGATATTCTGCCTTTCATATCACAAAAGCACAGCAAAAAGATTTGTCCCCAATATATTTTTCTCTAGCATGAGTTAGGTACCCATTAGAGCTGGATGGACTCAGGGTCGTTCTACTGACTTGAACCCGGTTTCGAAAACCAGACTATTGGGTTTGCAGTCTAGCGCTCTACATCTGGGCCACGCCGTCCCTTTTTTACTCCACATTAATTGGGTCTACTTCAGATTTTGCTTTGTTTATAAACTATTACTTTTTGAAACAGAAAACTACTAATGTGAAATTATAACCCAACTAATACCATGCTATTTTATAACCTATAACAAAAATCTACCTTCTGTGATCAATTATGCCTAGTTTAGTGATTATAACAAGACCGGTGATGACGTATGCCTGTGAAATCTGGACACAATGAGAATGGATAGACAGTTTGAATGAACCAGTGTTTCTTTCAGCCATTTCTCCGAAGCACGTCTACCGCCCCTCCCCTCGATCGAAATGGAATTTATTTAGCAAATATATACTTTACCAGTGTCTGCCCCTCCGCACGGAGAAAAAAAATCTGCAAGAAAGACTGGTAAGAATGAAGAGATATGTGATGATGACAGAAATACTACAAGTATAGCAGGCATTTCAAACAGAAAACTGCAATGTTTCGTCACTTGGGAAGAATATCAATTTCTTCTGCGGTGAGAGTGGAGTTTTAACTAAGTTCCTGTTGAGAAAAACTGCTAAAACACATGCCTATACTTATATGAACATATCTTTTGCTTTAATCCTCGGTAGAAATAAAATCAGTGGATCCATTTTTTTATTTAAAGTTTTAAAAAGTGTATAGCGAGTTTGAACTTTCTAATCTTTATGTGAGGTAGAGTCAGTTTTTTTTTAAAAAATAGCCACAGAAATTAATTGATTCGTTTTCGTGTCAGTGTTAGTTAGAGCTGGTCATTTTAATTGTCTTCACAGTGTTTAATTGATTAATTTTTGTGTGAGTGTTTTAGTTGGACATGTTAATTAGCTTCACAGCATTTAATTGATTAATGCTTGTCACCAGATTTCCATAAATGACATCACAATATCAGCGGCGTAGGCGGGTTGTTGACGTTTAGATATGTGTGTGACTCTGTGTGTGTGTGTGTAGCTGTGGGGGGTGGGGGGGGGGGGGTAATTTTTACGGGGGGGGGGGGTAGAAAATAGGGTGGTGGTGTGTTGTGGCTGTGACTTGGGTGTGTAGGATGAGTGATGGGGGGATTTATGTGGGGTAATGTGTTCCGAAGCGTTGTCAATTTATTTTATACTCAGGGAAATTTGTCATTTCCTACTGTCCAGTACCTCATCTCTTAATGTTCAGTACCTCATCTCTTGATGTCCAATACCTCATCTCTTAATGTCCAGTACCTCATCTCTTAATGTCCAGTATCTCATCTCTTAAGGTTCAGTACCTCATCTCTTAATATCCAGTACCTCATCTCTTAAAGTTCAGTACCTCATCTCTTAATATCCAGTACCTCATCTGTTAATGTCCAGTACCTCATCTCTTAATGTCCAGTATCTCATCTCTCAATATCCAGTATCTCATCTCCTATTGGCCCATACTTTCCGTTTGCCACAAAACACAATCACAATTAACACCCTCCTCCATAATTCTCCAGCCAAGCCAAGGAAATGACCATCTCCTCGCGACTGCCCATCCGCCCCCCCCCCACCTCGCCGCAACACTAGATCGATAACCACGACATTGATCCCATTACGTAAATAACCAGTGTTTAACACAAACGACAGGGAGAGATGCTACAGGGGAAAGCCTGGAAAGTGAAACTGTCAAGGGCGTTCACTCCCCTCTATTTTTTAAATCAATTTTTAAAAAAAACAAACTCGGTTTTCTTTGTTTATCCTAACAAAGCACCGTTTGATAGATCTAGGTCGCATTAAAACTTCTTTTAAATTCATCAAATCATACTTTTTATTATAAAAAAATAATTTAATTTGTCTTTCATATGTCGTTTAAAAAAACGTGTTTTCATTCTTTTAAAAATATTGTCTGTATTTCTCCCAAGATGTCTGCCATTAATGTAACATCATTAATCCTAAATATCAGCTGATCCCGTGCATTGTGTTCTCATCATCTGCATCTAATTAGTTTAAAATTGGCTTTTTTTCATTGGCATCATCAGGTTAATAACACGGTTGCATTTCATCTGATTCGGGTTTTTATCCACAATATGGATGGGTAAAAACGATGCTGTTTAATGGTGCTTTATTTCGCTATGATAACACTAAGAACTATGTAAGATGAATTAGTTTCAAATCATCACAGTAGAAAGATCAGCAGGGTAGAGGCCAGCATTTGTTTATGAATGCACACTTGTACAGAACAACAAGGCTTAAGAACAGCTGAAGGAAAGAAATGATTAGCCAATTTGATAGAAATTTAAGAAGGGGAAGTATTTGCATGTAATTTGGAAGTCTAATCACCTTTATTTAGCAATGTGGTGTATATGGTGTCGCTGTTTTATAAAAACCTACACTGAAATATTGTCGGGTTGTTTTGTATTGGGCAGATATTGTGTCTCTGTCTCACGAGGGAGAGTATTCTGAGTCATATAAAGAAGTGTATACTGGGCCTTAATTAATGAGGGTCTAAACTCGGCTTTATGAAGAAACTTTGTCTTAGCTCTGTGGAAAAGGGTAGTTTCAACCAGATGAATAATGTAGAATTATACATAAAAAGTAGTTTAGGTCGTAAGGAAAAGCGTAGGTTCGGCCCTTAGAAAAGTATAGTCTTAGCCCTATAGAAAAGTGTAGGTTCGGCCCTTAGAAAAGTATAGTCTTACTTAGCCCTATAGAAAAGTGTAGAATCGGCCTTTAGAAAAGTATAGTCTTAGCCCTATAGAAAAGCGTAGGCTCGGCCCTTAGAAAAGTATTGTCTTAGCCCTATAGAAAAGAGTAGGTTCGACCTTATAAAAATCCCTATAAAAACCTTACAACTAGATTCGACCCTATGGATCAGTGAAGAATCTGCTTATATCGATATGTTTCCAGCAATTTGAAATAACAGCCCATTTTTTAAGACCTTCATAGAACGGATCAAACACAAGAAATAACCAACCAAACCTGCTCACGTTGAATTGTCGTTCACGTGCAAGGTAATCTGTGAGACCAATGCCGCACTATTTCATTGCTGAATGAACGTCATTTAGGTAATATGTGAGACCATGCCGCACTTTTTCATTGCTGAATGAACGTCATTTAGGTAATATGTGAGACCATGCCGCACTTTTTCATTGCTGAATGAACGTCATTTAGGTAATATGTGAGACCATGCCGCACTTTTTCATTGCTGAATGAACGTCATTTAGGTAATATGTGAGACCATGCCGCACTTTTTCATTGCTGAATGAACGTCATTTAGGTAATATGTGAGACCATGCCGCACTTTTTCATTGCTGAATGAACGTCATTTAGGTAATATGTGAGACCATGCCGCACTTTTTCATTGCTGAATGAACGTCATTTAGCAGCAGACCTACAAAGGTATTTCTCAAATATGAACACAAAAACACCTATTGATATCCCATGACGCCATCACCCACGCATCGATATTTTAATCAATCTGTTTACAGTACACACGGCCCAAACTCATTGAACCGTGAACCGGCTTACATCACACGTACTCACTCGTTCAAAACAGCTATAAATATTTCAACCTTTGGTCCGCAACACAAAAAACCTCTAAAAATAACCACCCCCACCCCCACACCCCACCCCACCCATTTCGCGATCGTCACGTAGCTGCTATGCTGGCCAGCAGACGTCAGCGTCCACAGGCCTAATTTTTTTGTCCTCTTCCAATGTGGGTGGGAGCAGCCAATCGATATGCAGCACGAGTAGGCGTGACCTTGAAACTAGAAAGGAACCCAAGTTCAAAGCTGAATCCATTTTTTACCCACTTTGGTATAATTTTTTTTTTACTCTCTTTGTTGTTTACTCAATATTTTTTTTTTCCGAATGATATGAGCATTGTGTGTAGTCTAATGGAATAGTGCCTCAGGGGAGAGAATAAACAGTTAATAAAGACAAATGAGACAAGAGTTAGCCATGTGTATACAGGGTATATATTAGATAGAAAGTAGCTTTAAGGGTAGACCTATTTGTGGATAATATGCACTAGTGATATCATGACTATTGCTAATGATGTTCTAACTATATATTTTAGGGATTAGTATTGCGATTAGGGAATGTATCTGTTTAATTTGGCTAAGGTTTACTATTACCATAACAACGTGGTAAGTCTGGGTTAGTAATTTTATGTAAGCGGGTTCGTTTCACTATGTCACCGGATATATGTTAGTATATCTGTCCTAGCTGCCATATCTGTATAGTAGCATGCGTGTCTCAGCCGGCAAATTTTTAGTCAGTCGATTTACATTCTTTACCAAATCAATTATTTTAGCCAGTTTACTTTCTACCTCCCCCCCCCCCCCTTTGTCAACTAACTGCACAAAAATTCAGCCCCCTCCAAAAAAAACTTTAAATGAAAACCTACATGTTTGTTTTTCAATTGATTTTTTTTTTTACATATAAATAATTTTTTTTCGTCACATTTTTAACACCCGAAGTGTCGGGTGGCCATTCGTCACCAAACTCCGACTACCCCCCCCCCCCCCCACCTCCCACTCCTCCTTAGATGCGTGACGTCAAGACTGGGCTACCGCCTTAGCCGGTCTATCAACGTGTTAGCCGGTCTGTTTACAGGTTAGCTAATTTCCGGTCGATGCTCTAAATAACCGGCTTGACCTTTTTAATTCAATCTCACATAGGGTGCGTGGGAGTTGGCGAAGGACAGCGGCTTGCTGGGGGTGGGGGATGGGGGTGTGGGGGGGGTGTAATTGATTGCATGGATTTGGGTTTTGGTGGTGGGGTATTGGCTTGCTGGGAATCTGGAGTTGTGGGGTAATAGTTCGTTGGGATTCGGGACAGGTGGTAGGGAAAATATTTACTGAGATTTGGGTCTGGGGTTGGGTAAAGGCTATCTAGGTGGGGGGGGGGGGGGGGAAGGTGGCTTACTCTGATTGGATGAAGGATAAAACCTTAATAAGGCTGCAAAGAAAAACCTAAGTTCCGACCTAGATCCACAAATTAACACGCGCAAACTGAACCACCATAAAAAAAAAATCTATTATTAGACAACATTTTTTTTTGTTAGACCAAGATAAATCCAAGTCCTCTTGTGATCATGTTGTCATTAGGTTTTTATCAGTGGATTAAGTTACATACTACAGATTATATAACGAAACAAATATTCAAGGTCAGCGCTTGAACATCAACCGTTAAATATCATAACCGTATAATCAATGCAACAACAACACTACCACGATCGCATGACAGAGACAACAACTACCACATACTACCACTCCACAGCCACCGCAGCGATTGGTGAAACCACAATCATTGCGTCAACGGCAGTGGCTCTTAAACTTTTAGGAGCTACCCAGCCCCACTAGTTTCATATAGACATTCACCGAAACTTTCTAATTAGTTCTATCGTCCGCACAGACAAAATCTGATCGTGAATTGTATGTGTCGTGTGTGTGTCTTGACCTCCGCCGAACTCATAACACTGACTCACCGAACTGACTCACCATAAACCACAAAACGAAACAAGCACTACGATTACCATCATGCCTACACCATCAGCCTCCAGTAACATAGTTCTATCACAACTAAAACAGCGACACCAACCACGACAGCTGCCTTTACTGCAACAACATTTTCAGCAACAAAATATCACAAGAAACTAACACTAAATCAAATAACGTCAACAATATCCACCACAACGGAATTATCGGATGATGAAGATTGTTCAGCGGCTACCACCAAACCAAATACCCAAAACAACATCCACTACTGCAGCATCACTAACAGCACCAAAAAGAAAACAACAACTGATGGTGAAGATTATACAGCAGTTACCACCAAACCAAATAACGACAACACTACTACAGCAGCATCACTAACAGCACCGAAAACAACAACATATGATGAAGATTATACAGCAGGTACCACTAAACCAACTAACCACGACAACATCCACCACAACATCATCATTAACAACACCAGAAAACAACAACGGACGATAAAGATAACCACGAAACCAAAATACCACGACAACACCCACTACAGCAGCATCAGTAACAGCACCGAAAACAACAACATATGATGAAAATTATACAGCGGCTACCACCAAACCAAATAACCACAACAACACTACAACAGCATCACAAACAGCACCGAAAACAACAACATATGATGAAGACAGTAAAACGTTCCAGACATCACGAGCCACTCGAGATGACACAGAAAGTAATCGATAAATGTAAACAATTATTTGAGCATCCGTTAGCTTTATCTCTGGCAATGGTTGCTACACGAGGTCACGTGGTCGTTTTCATGGCTGTATGTATAGCTGTATATGTGGTTGTATGTATAGCTGTATCTGTGGTTGTATGTATAGCTGTATCTGTGGTGTATAGCTGTATATGTGGTTGTATGTATAGCTGTATCTGTGGTTGTATGTATAGCTGATTCTGTGGTTGTATGTATAGCTGTATCTGTGGTTGTATATATAGCTGTATCTGCGGTTGTATGTATAGCTGTATCTGTGGTTGTATGTATAGCTATATCTGTGGTTGTATGTATAGCTGTATCTGTGGTTGTATGTATAGGTGTATCTGTGATTGTAATTGTATGTATAGCTGTATCTGTGGTTGTATGTATAGCTGTATCTGTGGTTGTATGTATAGCTGTATCTGTGGTTGTATGTATAGCTGTATCTGTGGTTGTATGTATAGATGTATCTGTGGTTGTATGTATAGCTGTATCTGTGGTTGTATCTTCTTCTTCTTCTTCTTCGTTCTTAATTATTGGTGTTGAAGGGGATCGAGATTTATCTGCCAGTGGATTTGAACTCGAGACTTTGTTCGAATTTATCAACCATGAGCTTTTTGCCGACTCGACCACGCCTCCAACACAATTAAGCGTTACGTGTCAACTGGTTATGCGCCATTGAGGCCATTGACTCCGATTTCAGCCTGCTTTTCTTTTTGGATTTGCTTCCATAGCCTTTGTTCAACCAAGAACAAACTACTATTTTTGGAGTTGTCTCTCCTAGAAGAGTGGCTGTCCCCAGCTAACGAGCCTCATCTGCCCGAGGGTTCGAACTCGAGACTTTTCGGTTTAGCAACCATGAGCTATACCGACTCGACCACGCCGAACCCTTGTGGTTGTATGTATAGCTGTATCTGTGGTTGTATCTGTGGTTGTATGTATAGCTATATCTGTGGTTGTATGTATAGCTGTATCTGTGGTTGTATGTATAGCTGTATATGTGGTTGTATGTATAGCTGGATCTATGGTTTTATGTATATCTGTATCTGTGGTTGTATGTATAGCTGTATCTGTGGTTGTATGTATAGCTGTATCTGTGGTTGTATGTATAGCTGTATCTGTGGTTGTGTGTATATCTGTATCTGTGGTTGTATGTATAGCTGTATTTGTGGTTGTATGTATAGCTGTATCTGTGGTTGTATGTATAGCTGTATCTGTGGTTGTGTGTATATCTGTATCTGTGGTTGTATGTATAGCTGTATCTGTGGTTGTGTGTATATCTGTATCTGTGGTTGTATGTATAGCTGTATTTGTGGTTGTATGTATAGCTGTATCTGTGGTTGTATGTATAGCTGTATCTGTGGTTGTGTGTATATCTGTATCTGTGGTTGTATGTATAGCTGTATTTGTGGTTGTATGTATGGCTGTATCTGTGGTTGTATGTATAGCTGTATCTGTGGTTGTATGTATAGCTGTATCTGTGGTTGTGTGTACATCTGGATCTGTGATTGTACGCATAGCTGTATTGTGGTTGTATGTATAGCTGTATCTGTGGTTGTATGTATAGCTGTATCTGTGGTTGTGTGTATAGCTGTATCTGTGGTTGTATGTATAGCTGTATCTGTGGTTGTATGTATAGCTGTATCTGTGGTTTTATGTATAGCTGTATCTGTGGTTGTGTGTATATCTGGATCTGTGGTTGTACGCATAGCTGTATCTGTGGTTGTATGTATAGCTGTATCTGTGGTTGTATGTATAGCTGGATCTATGGCTATATTTACAGTTTTTTATGGTTATATGTATGGATGTATGTGTAGTTTTATGTATAGCTGTATGTATGGCTAAATGTGCGTTTTAATGTTCGGTTGTATTTGTTGTATATATAGTTGTATGTGTGTAGCAATATGGTTGTATCTAAGGCTGTATTTACGGCTGTCTGTATTTTACAGCTTATCGTATGCCGGTATGTATGTCTGTATGGCTGTATGTATGTCTATTTGTATGGCTGTATGTGTAATTGTATGTTTCTGTATATAAGGCTGTATTTACGGGTGTCTGTATTGTTGCTTTTACAACTTAACGAATGCCGGAATTTATGACTGTATATTTGAGTGTTTGTTGGCTGACTTAAGGGTTTACATATGTATGGCTGTAAATATGTATATTAATGGCTTTACATATGAAGGTATGTACGGCTGTAGATATGTATATTAATGGCTTTACATATGTCGATCTGTATGTCTGGTTCTCTGTTTACTTGCCTGTATGTGTAGAAGAGGGTAGCTGTAACATACTGCCAGTCTGTATGACAACAAGTATAAATGTCTTACAGTATATTTGTCAGGTTTACAATTTGGATTTACTCCCCCCCCTCCCCCCCATATCTGTCAGGCTGTTTGGGCGTGTCTGATTAGTTTGAGGTTGTTTGACTTTGTACAAGGGATGTTCATCTATTGATCTGTTTCGATTAGTATCTACAGCACCAGTGGTAAGGAATCTAACGTATGCGATGAACAAGTTGCTAGTATTAGAGGAAAATAGAAAGATAGATGAGAGAAAGTGAGACAGATATATAGAGAGA
This sequence comes from Physella acuta, assembly GCF_028476545.2. NCBI lineage: Eukaryota > Metazoa > Mollusca > Gastropoda > Physidae > Physella > Physella acuta. The sequence goes on from NW_026731818.1 coordinate 123,149, forward strand.
AAGAGAGATAGAGAGAGAGATTAGAGAAAGATAAATAGAGAGAAAGAGACATAGATGAGAGAAAGTGAGAAAGATATATATAGAGAGAAAGTGACGTGAGAGAAAGATACACAGAGAGAAAGAGAGATAGAGAGAGAAAGTGAGAAAGATATATATATATATATATATATATATATATATATATAGAGAGAGAGAGAGAGAGAGAGAGAGAGAGAGAGAGAGAGAGAGAAAGAGACGTGAGAGAACAATATACAGAGAGAAAGAGAGATAGAAAGGTAGAAAGAAAGATATAAAGAAAGAGAGATAGAAAGAAAGAAAGAGAGATAGAAAGAGAGATAGAGAGAAAGAAAGATTAACAACGGCCGATAAAGTTGACTAAAGAGTATCTGTTATGGAGGAATAAAAACCATCACCAATATTATTATTTTGCCCGACTCAAAGAGCCGTAACTCTTTCTTGGGCCGGAAGTGACATAAAAGCTGTTCATGATGGGCATAGTCTGGGATTTTATCCCGTTTTTTTAAATATAAAAAATACGTTTGGCCTTGAACTTGAATGATGATGTTGTATTACAAGTTTGTCTACAGGTGGAGCGTGATGACAACGTTTTGTTACGATGGAACTATACACTCAACTTGGTCTAGTGATGTGTTAACTTTTACTGGCTTTATAGTAGCTTTAGACTGCGACAAATAAAATGTGATCTTGAAAGTACCGCAGATAAAATGTGATCTTTAAACTTAGGCAGGTAAGTAATTAAAGGCAGTTGCTTTCTGATGTAAATAATACAATTTCGTTCAATGGCAAGTAAGTCGAGTAATAACAAAGTAAGGGAAAGTAAGTCGAGTAATATCAGAGTAAAGGGAAGTAAGTCGAGTGATATAATAATAAAGGGAAGTAAGTCGAGTGATATAATAATAAAGGGAAGTAAGTCGAGTGATATAATAATAGAGGGAAGTAAGTCGAGTGATATAATAACAGAGGGAAGTAAGTCGAGTTAAATCAGTGTTGAAAAACTTCCAGCGGTATTAGACGATGAAATCAAGATAATTAGGTTACGGTAGGCTAATTGGGACAGTAACATATGGCACACTGTGTACATTTGTGTCGTTATTACACACCTGAGGTTTGGAGTGGATGTTTTTGTACACAAAAATATATAAATTGGTGACTGGTGAATGAAAAGGATGGGAGGGGGGAATACTGGAGCGGCGAGGTTAGGAAAAGTCAGACGGGTGCACATGACGACCCAACTCGACCCAAGTGTAGTAGGTCTCTTGATGCAATGAAGTAACGAAATAGGAGAAGTTTGACCGCGGCAACCTCAGATGAAGACCCAATATCTTGTCTTTACTAAACATGGTGCCAATTCAAGTCTGGAGATCTGTGTACAAAACCCGTCTGGTGATTAGTGATATAAGGAAAGCTCGTGTCGTCACGTGACCAAGATTATAAGCTCGTTTATAACCTTTACATCGTACGTTATATCTCAGCAATCTCCGTAGTTGTAATAGTCTTAACGCTCTATACACAGATACTTTTTTGTACAGTTAACTTATATAATTCTTTATGGTTACATTTGCGTCTATATTTCAGTATCTGTGTATAGTTCAATTTGTAATTGTTGTCATTCATATTTATTAAACATCATATTCTCTATCTATTTAAGTGGCGTTAAGTACAACTGCAAAATTACGGCATGGTCGAATAAATTCAAAGCTTGTAGTAGTTACAACTAAGTCACGTGCAGACTTAGAGACCACTTGATGGTAGTTGAGGTGATCAGTTAAACTAGAAGGTGAGAACTTAAACTAAATGGTGAGCAGTTAAACTAGAAGGTGAGCAAAAAAAAACGACATGAAATAAAAATGTGAAAAGATGCACTCACCATTCCCACATAAGATCGACAATAACTAGATGGCATCCATTCTCCCTCTACTCTCCCGCGCTCAGCGCTAATGGAAACACGGTCTGGATTCGGCGGGCTAACACCGACGTTACAATCACGCGTGGAACTGTATCGAACGTCCAGCACTAAAACCAGATCGATCGGGGATAATCTGGTCAGGCGATCGGAAAATTTATCAGCAGGAAATAAAAAAATAAAAAAAAATAAAAGGAAAAACAACAGGCGTCGTATTGTTGTTGAAAAAAATTAAATGAAATTGTAAGAAAATAGAAATAACCCGGCTGAAGGGTAGGCAGGGGGAGACAGTGGTGACAACAGTTGGGCAGGCGATACCAGCTCGCGAGGAATCTCAGCCAGCAGGGCGCTGGATTTATCGACGAGTTCATGGAATCGCTGGGAAATGTACTCGATATTTTATACATATCGAACTCAGTTTTTAGAGTCGATGTAACTAGCACGAGATAAATGGGTTCCACGTCAAGTACAGGAATCGTTTCAACTCGATACTTTGTGATTAAACACGATACTGAGATTAAACTCGATACTTTGTTATTGAACTTGATCTAAGAATCAACATTAAAAACATGTTGTTTTTATTCGATGTTTGAATGTCCTAGTAACAATGCTGATGCTTGGCCATAAGAAAAAAAATTTACAAGAATATATCAACTACGATCATGCAACACATACGTTCTGCTCACAATATAACACAAAACACGATCTTTATATAATGCAGTACAAGCTTATTTTAGGTGTAGGCCTACATGGAGCTAGTATGTAACGGAGAAAGCAGAACGTATTTTCATATCAATAGTATTCCAAGAGATATTTACTTGTATATTTCTCATTTCTCTGTATATATATATATATATATATATATATATATATATATATATATATATATATATATATATATATATATATATATATATATATATATATGTGTGTGTATGTATATATCGGTGCCATCCGATTGGGTCAGCGCTCTCCCCCGACATGTGAATCAACTGGTTTCAGTTTGCTTAATATTTTGTTTTCTTAACTTTAGTGTAGTTAATGTTAATCTGCTAATCAGTGGCGTAGCGAGGTCGGGTGTCTTCCGGTGCGGCACTTAATGGTGTCTTTATTTTTTACTATTTTTTACTATTTTTGTCTTCGTGTCACCCCCCTAAATGGTGTCACCCGGTGAGGTCCGCACCCCCCCCCCCCCCCTCTCGCTACGCCTCTGCTACTAATTAATCATCTACCGTATCTTTATGCGTGTGATAAATGTGTAGAGCGTACAATACCGAATGAAGCGGGAGTCATCTCCCCTAAGTTCTGTATGTTTGTGTATAGCAGCCGGCGTCTAGTGAAATTGGGCAAAAGATATGGTAGGTAAATTTGTGAGAAAATCGATGTTCTTAGAATATGGTGCTTTATATGAATTTGATATAAAATTGTCAAACCCTGTATGCTTTAAAATAAACTCGATATAGATAAGGGGTCATATATAAATGACGTCGCGCTTTTTATGACGATTTTTACCTCCCCTCCCTCCCCTCCGTCACACATCGTCACAAAAAGCCAGATCCCCACCCCTAAAATGACCTCAGCCTACAACCCCCCCTCAAAATTGCAGCTGAATTTTTCTTAAAACATCGACATTTTTCCAAAATCTTGGCTGAACTCTGTCAATATAGAGTATTTTAATCAATTCCTATTGCAATTTATTAAAAACAGTTCTTTAAAACGCGAAATAACGTCTTAAATTAGTTTTTAACATTGCATTTTTATAATGCAAAAGTGTGACGTCGCATCATCTGAACCCCCCCCCCCCCTCTCCCCCTCACCACACACTGTCACAAAATTACGGACCCCCCTCCCCTTCGTGTGTGACGTCATTTATGGACGACTAAGTACCAAATCCGGTTTTCGCAATTTGTTTAAGAGTTGATAGAAACCTACCTAAAGGATCTAATACTTATGTATGAAATTCCGTACACCATAATGAAACGGTACTTATGATATCGTAGTTACTATCACATACAACCATTTACACATTCAGACATAAGCACGAAGGGACGAAGTGGTCTGCTAACCCGTAAGTCTCGAGTTCGAATCCGGGTTCAAGTTAGTATACCGTCCCTGATTCCACCCAACTCTGATGGGTACCTAACTCAGTTTAAGGAAAGTAAAGGTGGCTGGGCATAGTGCTTACCACACTATCTCATCATATGCCGAGGTCACAGAAACAAGTGAACTCTACTTCACTTGCCCCATAGACCGTCAGGTTTGAAAGGGAAACTTTACTTACTTTACATAAGCACGCACATACAATATTGCAAAACTGGGCCTTTCGACTTCATGAAGGTTTCGAAATTCGAAGTTTGTTAAAATCTCCATTTTGATTTGTTTTCTCGATTACAATAGTTCCCCTTTTGTTTGCACGATTACAATACTTCCCCTAGTCTTTGAACGATTACAATACATCCCCTAGTCTTTGAACGATTACAATACTCCCCTTATTGTTTGCACGATTACAATACTTCCACTTTACATAGTTAGTTGCACAAACCAAGAAAATATGACGTCACAGTCTCAAAACCTTTCGTTTACAAAGAAAATAATTACGTCTACAGCCGTCTACGCATAGCGCATCAAACGGCTTTAAAATAGATATCACGTGACTCCGTAACCCGTTTTAACTTTAGTCGGAACGACTTGATGCGGCCGCTTACGGCAGATTAATTTTTTCTTCAAGACCCCTTTTCTTTATGTCAAAACAAAAGCCACTTAAAAAGGTAAGTTTTCAAAAATTGTATTAAAATATTTTAACACTCGGACTAGCTCTGTATTTGTTAGGATTATTTTAATAATCCATTTTTCTGCTTAAGTCTAATTTTTTGTAATATTTTACGCTTTAGCAGACTACGAACTTCGTCTCACAAAGCAATCCTCCGAATGACACTATTTAAACGGTATCGATACTTTTTAAACCCCTTTCCGCGCCGATTGATTGATTGTAAAATATAATAAATTTTATGACATTGACGCTTTAAAAAAAAAAGAATACTTACAAAATTGGAGTTTAAATGTTGCTAACGTAATTATCTTGTGTTAAATGTTAATACAAAACACATTTATACAAATATGTAACGTTTTGAAGGCCCGCTCTAGTTGTAACTAATTCGCTGTAATCATGATCGAACTGGGAATCGAGCTATTAAAATAAAATACTGTAAAAAGATACACACTTGAACTAAACATGGATCGAGTGTAATATATTTATCTATTTAATTAAATGCACTAGTAGACTTCTTTTTGATAATTATTAGCAATGTAGAAAATATTGAAAATGGTCTCACAAAGTAGACCAATACTAGGAATATCGATACCGCTTAACACGTATCTCCGTTCAGCCTTAAATCTAGTTTTTAAGCCCCGAACTTACTAGTTAATTAATTAGCTCTAAAGGCTTTATACATGATTAATATTGATAAAATTAAAATTAGTGATTCAATTATTGTTTAAATTGTAAGGTTCTTGTTAATAAAACACCATATTGCAATGTCTGTCAACCTATTAAGTAGGCCTATTAAATATACTATATATTTTAAAATAGGCATATCGTTGTTTTCGACTTACTAGATTATTAATTATTATTACTCAGTTGTTTTTTTAAGCACTCACAAACACACTAGCTTTTGTTTAACTAATAACTGTAATAAATATATTAATATGTTTAATATTATTAAAGTTTAATTAACTTTATTAAGCCTATAACTTGATATATTAGTAGTAACATATTTTATGCGGACGTTACAAAAACACAAAAGCCAGTCACTCTTTTAATTTATAATTAGTGGTATCGATGCCCTTCTTCAAAAGGTCCGTGTATTTTTTTTTAGAATAATAAAATATATTATAAGTAGAACTATTAATTTTTTTTTAGCTATCCATTGTCAAAAATTAAATAATATAACTATAATTAACTACTTATGATTTCATTATTTATAGGCAAGACAGAATGGGGAAGAAGAATGCCTTGAATGTAGTCAATCTCTATCAAAGGTATTCTGGTGTAAGTGGTGAAGTGTGAATAGACAATGTAGTTTATTTGTATTATATAAAAAATAAAAATATCTCCAAGGTACTTGATGAGCTATTAGATAGAAACAGACATATAAAAACAACAAAAAATTATTTTGCTAACAGAAACTCTGTAAACAGAATCATAAAAAAATTCATGCTATTAAAATCAAACCCTGAAAGAAATTGGCAACAGTTGGTTAGTTATTTCAATGAACCTTATGTAGGAATAAACACACAGGCAACACCACTATCTGTGAGAAAAGGTTAAAGCTAAATTAAATAAATCAATGGAGTGGCTTGATGCAAAAAGTATCAATGAACAAAATCAGCTAATTGATTTTGCTATAACTGAAGGTGCTCGCAGGCGAAGATCACACAAAACCCAAAAGCGAGAAATTGAAAGTGAAATCATACAAAGAAGAGAAGAATCAATTAAAAAGAAAGAGAATAAAGAAAGAAGTTAAAGATAGATGTTGATAAGTTGGCAAAAGGTCAGTTATTTATTAATGATAAAATATTCTGCAATGTGGAGACCAGACCAAAACAATTGTTAGCTAAAATTATCAATGGAGAGGATATGACTGGCCAACTGCTAAGTGGGAATGTATAAATGAATATGACACCTTGTTTTTTGATTCAATAACGAGAAACACAACCAAAAAAAACTAGGCATAAGAACTAGCCGTGCGTTATGAGCAAATACCTTTTTTTTTTATACCTTTTAGTATTTTACATAAAATATTGCCTGTATTCCTGGATCTCGTACTATGAAATCTAGCATTTAGGCCTAGTTAAAACCGTTTCAGATAATAAAATAGTTTTCGACAAGACTGACAACATACGATCGGTAATTCCCGTCAATAAATTTGTATTTAACATAAGACTATGTGCTTTAATGAACGGAAGAAAAGCCATATTGACTAGTGTATATATGTTCGATGTTAATGGTAGTTTAGAAATTACTTGTATAAATTTGTATTTGTTATTTTGATTTCCTTTTAACTAAATAATGCATAATTTTCATTCCAGGATTCTCAGGTAAGGGTAAATTAAAACAGTGGAAGATAGTTACTAAAGAAACTTATATAAAGTCAATTAAAATAAAATAAAAAACTCTTAAGATCTAGACCTAGATTTTCTAGATCTATATAATCGTCTATAATCAAAACAAAAATAAGCTACCATTAATGGTTATACTAGACATATTCACGTGCGTTAATATGTCAATAGCTGCTGTAGCATACAAAAGACGTTGTATATATTTTAAAAGGTAGATAAAGGACTAGGATAGAGATGGTGATAGGAAATTTGAAATTCTTTATAGGTAAAAACAGCTAATCTGTATAATTTCATAATGCCCTAACGAAAAATTACCGCATCGACTGAGCCATAAACCAATCATTGATCTAATTAAATTAATCAACCCAAGTAAATAAATGTCCAGAGGATTTAAAATTTAGTTGCAAAGGCAGATAAATCTCAGAGAAGATACCGATTACAGAGACAGACAGGTCTTAGAGCGGAGTTTCTCCACTCCCCCTTCCACTTTACGAGACACACTTTCCTCATCAACAGTAACCATTCATAAGATCCAACCTCCCTCCCCCTCTCTAGAATAGTATCCCATGGTGAGTTATAGAAGAATGTAATAGTATTACTTATCCAATAAAATGCTCTAAACAGAATACAAGAAATAAGAATATCTCCTCTAATAAAAATGAGAATTCACAAAATCATTCTGTAATCTGTGTGCTATATTTCACGGGTCCTAGGTGCTTTGACCACACGTGCTTTGACCATAGGGGGTTTGACTATAGGGGGTTTGACCACAGCGGGGCTTTGACCACAGCGGGGGCATAATATATAGATTTTAAAATAGAAATTATAAACTGCTATTTTAATCTTAATTTATGATACAATTAATATCATTGTATACATGTTTCCTGAAAGTCCATTAATAGAAATTATTATAAACTAAAATAGTCAAGAACGATATTTTAGTCTCCACATAAAGTCTGGTGCTAGACCTAATAGATTTATTTTAAATATAAATGAAACACAAATAATGCGACATATAACAAGATGGTTAACTAAATGACAGATGTGCTATAGCAAGAGGCGTAGCGACCCTTCCCGGCGCCCGGGGACATACTTTCAATTTGGCGCCCCCCTTGGGAGCAAATTCTCGATTTGCACCCCCCCCCCCCCTCGAACTTTTCATTTGCACCCCCCCGCCCTCAAATTTTCGATTTGCACACCCCCCCCCCTCGAACTTTTCATTTGCACCCCCCCCCTCAAACTTTCGATTTGCACCCCCCCTCGAACTTTTCATTTGCACCCCCCCCCCTCACACTTTCAATTTGGCGCCCCCCCCCTAAGGTCGGCGCCCGGGTACATATGTCCCCTCCCGCCCCCCCCCCTCGCTACGCCTCTGGCTATAGCACGCAAATATGTCAGTACATCTGTTTGACCATATGTCTCGACAGCACGCTGTACTTTTTCGTGCACCATCTTGTATCGCTTCTCAGCTGGGTAGCTTGCCTCTGCGACACCTTGCAAGAAAGTTGTCTTTTGCCGTGTGCAGTCCATCTGTAGACCTTCAAGGAAACGCCACATTGTTGGGTGACTACATTGGAGGAGAGACTGAAGACTGTAATGCCATCCTTCACAAATGTTATTTGTTCGTGCTACACCATCGCCAATCGTGTGCATTTGATTCCAAGTTTCATCTGGAAACAAGGCAAGTTTGTACTTTTCGCCACGACCACGGATGCGACGACCTCGGATGTAAACTCGAATGTAAATAATATGCAAATGAAAGACTTATAGTGGGACTACATATTTGTGAACACATTTGCTAAAGCAAAAATTCTTGAGTGCAAATCTTAATCCTTTAGGTTATCGCAATTTAAAATATGATTTAGCAACTTTTAAAATAAATCCTTACCATATATGGACAGCATTGGACAAACCACCTGAAATCAGAGACCCTATGTGGACAAAACACCTATGATCAAAGCCGGACACAGCGTTTGTGATCAAACACCCGTTGATAGACCACCTGTGATCAGAGACCATCTGCTGAGAAAACACCTGTGGTCAAACCCCCTATGGTCAAACCCCCTATGGTCAAAGCACCTGTGTTCAAAGATCCGCGCACCATTTCACGACATATTTCTTCATTTTGTTACTACTATGTTTTATAATGTAAATGTTATTTCTAAAGCTATGTTTTGTTGTAATTTAAATTGTATTACATGCGGCCAATGATTAAAAAGTGCACCGTGTTTTACAATACTTTTAAATTTTAGTGATGAATTTAGTGATGTATTTAATGAACGAATTTCGTTTTCTTTGTTTTTTTTAAACAAGGGAAAGAATTCAAAAATAAATTCTGATTCCAAGTAATGAGGCGTTGTCTATTCGATGGTGGGGCGATATTGACTGAAAACACCTATAAGATACTAAAATGATTTCAGATAAAAGCATCTATACGAAAATATATTAGAAGGCATGATCGAAAGGTTTACCGAATAATGCACAATCCAAAAGCTGCGAAATGGAAAACTGTATAAACAGTTTAATTGGGAAAATACAACATAATTATAGTAATAATCCATAGTATTGTCTAGACTTGAAGACGAGTGTTTTTATTATGCTACTCATTGTTAATATCTATAAAAGCTCAACTTCAAAAAGCAAAATGCCATTGCGCACTTTTTTTGTGTGCTCAATTTCCGTTGCGCATCTTTCCTGTAACCCGTCGGGAGTTGAGCGCATGACAGCAAGCCGCTCATGAAATCTCATGACATCTCATGAGATCTTTTATATTTATTAGCAACCAAAGCTTTTTATTTAATACAGCACATTAGTTTTATTTTCTTATTTTCAGTGCATTTAAAAGCTTGTATTATAAAGGTTTTTATATTTCTTTTTTTTTTTTTTACTAATTATTCATTCGTTCTGTATGAAGATGGCACTACGACTACAACCCTGTGTGTTAAAACCTGACTGATAGCTCTAAAAGAGAGTTATTTGCCCTTAGTTCAAGGGCGACGCTCAGACCGTGACAAAACATTCGGCGTGAACCACAGCTCAGCCGACTGATAGAGCGATCACGTCTAGCTAGTTATCTACCCTTTTATTATTGAATTCAGTTATCTTTTAATTAAATTGTAATGATTAATCAACAGTCTAATTAGATTTTAAAAAATGACATTCATACATTGTCATTGAAGAAGAAGATATCAGTTATCTTTTAATTAAATTATAATGAATAATCAACAGTCTAATTAGATTTTAAAAAATGATATTCATACATTGTCATTAAAGAAGAAGATATCAGTTATCTTTTAATTAAATTATAATGAATAATCAACAGTCTAATTAGATTTTAAAAAATGATATTCATACATTGTCATTGAAGAAGAAGATATCTGGGAAAAATGAATGGAATAGTTGGATTAGAAGTGGATTAAAATTAAGTGACAATATTTGCCACAAACCCACAGACAAACAAACGGACTTTGCGACCTAAGTAAAAGGTTATAAAACATGCAAATGTAAACTGTTGCACACTCTTACAGGCGAGGTCATCGACACAGGTGTCAAGGTCAACTCAGGTCCCCCCACACAGTGCTGCGTGGGCGTGTCAAAGTCATCGGCTTGTTCGTTCTCCTGATAACCAAAGTCACACCTTGTGAGTTGACTTATGACTTCAGAAAAAGTTGAAAAAATATTTCCAAATACAGTAGGTCAATTTAAAAAAATCATTGTTCATCTCTCTAACTCACCCTCCCTCTCTTTCTGTTTATGTGTGCGTATATATATATATATATATATATATATATATATATATATATATATATATATATATATATATATATATATATATATATATGCATATACATATACATATATATATATATATATATATATATATATATATATATATATATATATATATATATATATATATATATATAGTAAGATTTTAAAAGGAGATCCAATTGTTTAGCCTGCGATCAGGATGGGTTTTTTGGTGAGGTACGGTGTAAGTACAAGTGCCACTGTCAAGGACCATGCGACCGTACTAGTGGAGACTGTCTGAGGGAGGCTTTGTGTCAGGACGGGTACTTTGGTCACAAGTGTCAGTATTGTGAGTGAGCAGCTTGTTCTGTCTTGGGTTCATGTAAAGATGATGGGGTTCAGCTGTAGAGATGGGGTTCAGCTGTATAGATGGGGTTCAGTTATACAGATGGGGTTCAGCTTTACAGATCTGGTTCACCTGTAGAGATGGGGTTCAAATGTAAAGATGGGGATAGGGTTCAATTAACAGATGGGGCTCAAATGTACAAATCGGGTTCAAATGTTAAGATGAGAATGCGGTTTACCTGTACAGATGGGGTTAGAATATACAGATGGGGTTCGCCTCTATAGATGGGGTTCAACTATACGGATGGGGTTCAAGTGTAAAGATAGGGATGTGTTTTTACCCATAAAGATGGGATTCACCCTTCAACCCCCCCACCACCCCTATCCCTCATAACCCACCCTTCAACTCTCACCCTCCACCTCATCCAACAACCCCTCACCAACTCCACCCCCTTCCTCATCCCTCCACCTCCTCCCACTCAACCCCTCACCAACCCCCACCCCCTCCTCACCCCTCCACCTCCTCCCACACAACCCCTCACCAACTCCCACCCCTTCCTCACCCCTCCACCTCCTCCCACTCAACCCCTCACCAACCCCCACCCCTCCTCACCCCTCCACCTCCTCCCACACAACCCCTCACCAACTCCCACCCCCTCCTCACCCCTCCACCTCCTCCAACTCACCCCCCCCCCCACCCGCTCCTCACCACTCACTACCCCCACTTCCTCCTTTCAGACGACATCGCCCGGCAGTCATCGACTACATCCCCACAAGTAGTCGATAACGACACCACCACCTGCCTCCGTTCCTCCCACCTGCCCGTCTCCTTCTCCTGGCCTGAAAGAAACCATTACTTCCGGTTCATACGATTCTACCACTACCAACGTAAGGAGAATGAATACAGCCAGTGGCGTAGCGAGGTCGGGTGTCACCCGGTGCGGCACTTAATAGTGTCACCACCCCTCCCCCCCCCCCCCCGAGGCGTAGCGACTCTTCCCGGGGACAAACTTTCAATTTTCGATTTGCACCCCCCCCCCTTTCTCAAACTTTTGATTTGCACACCACCCCCCTCGAACTTTCGATTTGCACCCCCCTCGAACTTTCGATTTCCACCCCCCTCCTTCACACTTTCGATGTGCACCCTTCCCCCTAAAATTTTTCTCCATATATTTTACTATCTTTTGCCTTGGTGTCACCCCCCTAAATGGTGTCACCGGTGCGGTCCGCACCCCCGCCCCCCCCCCCCTCGCTACGCCTCTGAATAAAGCCACAAGTCAACACACACTACTCTAGTTATAGAATTTGGAGTACCTGCGCATTCATATACATTGTTTGGAATTAAAATTAAAAAAAAAAAAAAGAACAAAATTTTAATTTAAAATGGGTCACGTTTTTAATTACTAGGGGACGGCTTGTTGGAGTGTTAGAGCACACACTACTCTAGTTACAGAATTTTAAGTAGGCTATCTGTACTTTCATAATGTTGTTTGGAGCTAAAATAAAAAATAATAAATTACAAAGATTTTAATTTAAAATGGCGATGTTTTAAATTATTAAGGGAGGGTTTGGTCGAGTGATAGAGCACACGAAAATTAATTAACCCTTGAGTTCGATTCCTATATTCAATCGCGCACGACGTCTAAACACACTAATACCTGACGTAAACACTTTTTAAGTCGCGGGGTTAATCCTACTTATACACAGTTCCATCCAGAAGATTCGAACTCGGGATTTTTTTTTTGTCGTTGTAAAATCGCCTGCTCTAGCCGCTCGACCACACGCATTACCTGCTCACCCCAACATCCACCCCCAACATCCATTACAACATCCACCACAACATCCACCCCCAACATCCATTACAACATCCACCACAACATACACCCCCAACATCCATTACAACATCCACCACAACATCCACCCCCAACATCCATTACAACATCCACCCCAAACATCCACCCCCAACATCCATTACAACATCCACCACAACATACACCCCCAACATCCATTACAACATCCACCACAACATCCACCCCCAACATCCATTACAACATCCACCACAACATCCACCCCCAACATCCATTACAACATCCACCCCAAACATCCATTACAACATCCACCCCAAACATCCACCCCCAACATCCATTACAACATCCACCACAACATCCACCTCCAACATCCATTACAACATCCACCCCAACATCCATTACAACATCCACCCCAACATCCACCCCCAACAGCCATTGACAAGATACCCAAGAAGGAAGAACTGAACATCCTAGTTGAGAACAGCGCAGGGGCGGTCCCGTGTCAGGACGAACAGCGGATTCGATCCGGCTCCGTCATCTTAGACGTGTACTGCACGCTGACCGACTTGATCAGCAAGGTGACCCTCTCTGGACAGTTCATTAACGGCTTGTGTACTGTGTACATCAGTCCAGGTATGTACAGCTTGGTACACCATAGTTCATGCATTCATGAGAGTCAAAGTAATTTTTTCCATTCAGTTTTAAGTCCATGCTAATTATAATTTCAATAAAAGAAAAATGTATTTTAAAGCTCTACGTAAGGTAAAAGATATTGGAAAAGTTTCAATCTGATAAAAGGAAAACATACCAAATAAAGAATGGAATCCTTAAGAAGACGTAATGGACACGAGCGAGAAAACTCTCAAAGGTATTTGAGAGGTGTATAAATTAGTTTAAAAATCATGCACAGCGTAGTTACAATTAATATGGTTATAAAATCCTGTCTATCTGGTTTTTTTCGGACTTTACTAAAGATTGGATGTATTTGATGTTTATAATATTTTCGGTAACTAAATAAAAATTTAAAAAAAAAGCAAAAACAATTTGGTTTTCACGTGTAATGGCGACATAAACAATGGCATCCTGCTATTGGATAGGCCATCATTGATTTTATTGTACACATTGTAAGCTAAAAATAGAAAACTAGGTCATGGGGTTTTTAATTTGCATTGTAATTTAAAAACTTGATCTGCAAAGTTTTGTAAACAAATAGTTATCGATCGCTAAGTTACTGTACAGCCAATCAATATTTGTCTTACGAAAGTGAAACATCCGGTTTTAACTTAGGCTTGATGAAAATAAATAGAAATGTAGCCTTAAACTCAACAAATTATTTTCAAGTTCTCTGGATTTGCAACTTTTATAGCATTTATTCTAAAAATATAAAATTTCTAAATTAATTTTAGGCTTAAGTTTTTATTTTTTATTTTTTTTTACGGTCTAAATCTTAAAATGCACGTTTTTATTCCATGTCAACAACATTGGGGACGGAATCTCGTCAACTCGCTTGCCTCCATTGTTAGGTACTAGTCAGTTTACTTCTTGCTTTAAATAAATTGTAAACTTTAGCCAGGTACTTGGGAGCACGTAAGACGGAATCAAATCAACACTCAGACACTACTCGGAGACCATATGGGTAGAAGCCCAAACAGTTTGGGCTTGTGGCTACACAGACCTCAAACTTTGGCTTGTGGCTACACAGACCTCAAACTTTTGGCTTATGGCTACCGGACTTCAAAATTTAGGCTTGTGGCTACACAGACCTCAAACTTGGGCTTGTCGCTATACTGGCTTCAAAATTTGGGCTTGTGGCTACTGGACCTCAAAATTTGGGCTTGTTGCTACATTGACCTTACAATTTGGGCTTTTTGCTACATTGACCTTAAAATTTAGGCTTGTGGCTACACTAATCCTGCAATTAGGGCTTGTAGCCGCACACATCCTACAATGTGGCTTGTTATTACACTGTTTCTACTATGTGGGCTTGTCGCTGTAATAAATGAAGGTTAAATACACACTGCTGACACAGACACCTGTTCTGCTTATAATGTAGCCTACCTTTGTGTATGGTCCCTGTAGGTAGGAACCTTGCCATACTTAGCAGCGTCATCTCGCACAAGACCATCAGAAATCCTGCGATTGTTGATGGCAATGTTGCGACATGTTCGAGTTCGAATTCCAAAGAGAATCCATTCTGGAAAGTTATGTTCCGCACTCACGCGTACGCTAACTACTATTACACAATCTGGAACAAAGGTGAGACGTTGGTAGGGTCACCACTTGGTTTAATAAAGGTGAGACAAGGTGTGTTGTTACCACTTAGGTTAATAAAGGTGAGACGATGGTGTGTTGTCACTTAGTGTTTTAAGGTGAGACGTGTGTGTTGTGGGTCTGCGAATTATCCATTCGGCGTGTGTCGCATTCGGGCAAGTGTCCATTCGGGAAATCGGCCTTCGGGCAAACGGCATTTGGGCAAGTGTCTTTTCGGGAAAACGTCCAGCTCCCTTGTGTTGTCACCAACTATTTTAATAAAATAAAGAAGACACGTTAGATTGCTGATACTATATTGTTTTAAACAGAGGTGAGATACATGTAATAAAAATGTAAATAGTTAAAAAGAAAAGCTTGTGAAAAATTGTGTTTGTGTGGGCGCAAATTTTGTTTGAAAGTGTCACATATCTGTCATCTGTCATCTGTCATCTTTCATCTGTCATCTGTCATCTGTCATCTGTCATCTATCATCTATCATCTATCATCTGTCATCTGTCATCTGTCATCTGTCATCTGTCAACTGTCAACTGTCATCTGTCATCTGTCGTCTGTCGTCTGTCATCCGTCATCTGTCATCTGTCATCTGTCATCAATCATACGTCAAGTGTCACCTGTCATCTGTCATCTGTCAAATGTCACCTGTCACCTGTCAACTCCCACCTGTCACCTGTCAACTGTCACCCGTCACCTGTCATCTGTCATCTGTCACCTGTCACCTCTCACCTGTCACCTCTCACCTGTCACCTCTCACCTGTCACCTTCCACCTACCACCCGTCACCTGTCACCTGCCATCTGTCACCAGGTGACTTCACCTACTCCACCAGCATTGTGTCCGGCAACGAATCCATCATGGTCAGCGGCCGGGTATTTCATAAGCGCGAGATCTTGCCCCTCCTAGTGACTGACCCCCAGAACCTCTACAAGCCAGTCACCCAACTCACACTGGAAGCTGATGACAAGACCGCTAACAACAAGACTCTGGGCTTGTGTGAGTTGCGGGCCTTTGGAGGTAAGTTTTGCTGGGTAGAATGACAGGAACCCTAACAACAAGACTCTGGGTTTGTGTGAGTTGCGGGACTTTGGGGGTAAGTTTTGCTGGGTAGATTGACAGGAACCCTAACAACAAGACTCTGAGCTTGTGTGAGTTGCGGGCCTTTGGGGTAAGTTTTGCTGGGTAGAATGACAGGAACCCTAACAACGTGACTCTGGGTTTGTGTGAGTTGCGGGCCTTTGGGGGTAAGTTTTGCTGGGTAGAATGACAGGAACCCTAACAACGTGACTCTGGGTTTGTGTGAGTTGCGGGCCTTTGGGGTAAGTTTTGCTGGGTAGAATGACAAGACCGCTAACAACAAGACTCTGGGCTTGTGTGAGTTGCGGGCCTTTGGGGGTAAGTTTTGCTGGATAGATTGAGGAACGGATGGATTAAGCTTAAATGGGACCCCGATATACCGGCAGATTAAGCTTATCCACTGAGTACGTTGACTGATTAAATTTGGCCCCTGGATACACGGGTAGGTTAAGCTCAGCCCCAGGGTACACGGGCGAATAAATCTTACCCCTCCACCCACGTAAATACGAACGGATGAAGCTGAAACCAAATTTGTAATTCTTTCAAACTTGGGGCATGAGCCAATATCCGATCACAATGCA
Organism: Physella acuta; assembly: GCF_028476545.2. Classification (NCBI taxonomy): domain Eukaryota; kingdom Metazoa; phylum Mollusca; class Gastropoda; family Physidae; genus Physella; species Physella acuta. The sequence goes on from NW_026731818.1 coordinate 140,016, forward strand.
AGGTAACATTGAATCTGACGCATTTGGATTCTTAATTAATTTTTAACGAGTTAATTGAAATTTCCTATATAAAATGCTATTTTTCCGCGGTATTATATGAACATTGTGTCATTTAGTGCACATTTGTTTTTAAACATGCATGAATATTTTCAACGTATCGAAATTTTTAAAAATTTATAACGTTGTAATCAAAAGCTTTTAGATAACAATGCTCTAAAAAATAAATAAATAGAAAATAGGCCTAAATTATTTCTTTAAATATATAACAATGCTTATCTATTCAAATAACTATAACGAAAATCGTGTGTTAGCATTTTATCTATTGAATACCTTTACTAAGATTTTAAGAAGCGGCCCGCGATTTTCACTAATGTTATTTAAGTAGTCATGCTTCATTAGATATTTAAAGAAACTCGTTTATTTTTTACTTTTTAGAACTTTATCATATAAAAGCTTGTTATTGAAACGTTGTTTTTTTTTAAATTAGTTTTTAATAATTTTTTTTTTTTAATTTGTGAACAACTTTTCACACTGCAAAACGTTTTCTTTTTTAAATTTTCTTTTTAAATGTGACAAACTTTCAGACTGCGCCCCCAATGCATACGGCCTGGACTGTGATTACAGATGTCCAGATAAATGCGAGCAATGCGATGTGCAACTGACTTGTATTGGCTGTAAGAAAGGATACTTCGGACAGTATTGTCAATACAGTAAGTACATCTAGCTGAGTTATTCAGACAGTACTGTCAATACAGTAGGTACATCTAGCTGAAAGTACTTCATACAGTACTGTCAATACAGTAGGTACATCTAGCTGAGTTATTCGGACAGTACTGTCAATAGAGTAGGTACATCTAGCTGAGAGTACTTCAGACAGTACTGTCAATACAGTAGGTACATCTAGCTGAGAGTACTTCAGACAGTACTGTCAATACAGTAGGTACATCTAGCTGAAAGTACTTCAGACAGTATTGTCAATACAGTAGGTACATCTAGCTGAAAGTACTTCAGACAGTATTGTCAATACAGTAGGTACATCTAGCTGAGAGTACTTCAGACAGTACTGTCAATACAGTAGGTACATCTAGCTGAAAGTACTTCAGACAGTATTGTCAATACAGTAGGTACATCTAGCTGAAAGTACTTCAGACAGTATTGTCAATACAGTAGGTACATCTAGCTGAAAGTACTTCAGACAGTACTGTCAATAAAGTTGGTACATCTAGCTGAGAGTACTTCAGACAGTACTGTCAATACAGTAGGTACATCTAGCTGAAAGTACTTCAGACAGTGCTGTCAATACAGTAGGTATATGTTAGTGAGAGTATTTCATACAGTACTGTCAATAGAGTAGGTACATCTAGCTGAGTTATTCGGACAGTACTGTCAATACAGTAGGTACATCTAGCTGAGAGTACTCCGGATAGCATTGTCAATACAGTAGGTACATCTAGCTGAGTTATTCAGACAGTATTGTCAATAAGGTAGGTACATCTAGCTGAGAGTATTTCATACAGTACTGTCAATAGAGTAGGTACATCTAGCTGAGAGTACTCCGGATAGCATTGTCAATACAGTAGGTGGGAATTAAAGTACTTTATTTTCTCAGAATGTAATACATTTGTAGACAAGTTGTTATTGAAGTATTTTATTTTCCCAGAATGTAACAAATGTTCTGGAGACAAGTTGTTACTGAAGTATTTTATTTCCCCAGAATGTAACAAATGTGCCGGGGACACGTCTTGTGACAAGCTAACCGGGGTTTGTACGCACGGCTGTACACACAGATACAGGGGAAACAACTGCAACCACTGTAAGTAGAGTGGGTTCTCTCCCTTTATTGTTTCGATACAATAACAAATGAGTATAGTAAAAGCCAATGATTGTTGGGTAAAAAAAAAAGGCTGGTGCAATACCGCATTTTTTTAAAAAATCACTATTTAACAAACTCTAATTATTGAATACAAGTTAAAAATTACTAACGCGGCTTTCAACCTTAACGTTTTAACAAAAACTCTAAAAGCACTAATTCTATCTTACAACAAAACTCACCGACTCGATCTTCCAACAAAAGTCAACAACAGTTTTTTATCCCCTCCTCCGGATGTAATAGAAAAATAAACTGGGAGTGATCTCCCCTAAACTTTTTTGAATATTCTTATGTAACACTACGGGGATGGCAACTTGGGGTATAGACAATATTGTTAATCCATTTTTACTTTCTCGTCTATACAAAGTATAGAGAAAGTCTTGTAATCGTGCAAAAAAAAAAAAGAGATTTATGCAAATCTCGACGTTTTATACCTCCGGAGTCGGAAAAACACAGTTTTGCAATTTTGTCCATACGTCTGTGTGTGTGTGTGTGTGTGTGTGTGTATGTGTATGTGTGTGTGTGTGTGTGTGTAGACACGATAACTTAAGTACCGTTACAGCTAGGTTGATAAAATTTCAGATACAAGTATTATATAAAAATCGTAGATCCGTATCAACTTTTGAGCGATTTTCGATAACCGGAAGTGGAACATTTTCTACTTTGAATTTTTCAAAGCCTATAACTTGAGTACTAATTCAGATATATAAATGAAATTTCACTTGTAAGTATAAGATCTAATTCTCTGCCTTCTTTCAAATTTTGAGTAATTTCCGTTGAACGGAAGTAGTAATTTACGATATTTTTCATATCTAAAAAAAAACCAAAAAACGCATGTGATTTTATAAAATACTAATATAATTCCGCACTATTATGCACATCTTTTTTTTTGGCATTCACTTGGTGTGCAATTCTTTTTTCTAAGAGATTCTGTTCTTTTTTAAAAAGTTTAAGCAATTAAAATGGATTAAAAATATTGTCTATATCCTGAGTTGCATCCCCCGTAGTGTTATATAATAATATTCGAGAAAGTTTAGGGGAGATGACTCCTGGTTTGTTTACATTGTTTTATCCAGTACAATGTTGCAATCCGCCGCTCATACCCTATTACTTAATCTTTACAAAATATACAACACACACTATAAACTAAAATAATTTAAACTTTTAATCGACATAACTTAATCTTTGAACAATCTTGCATATTTCTTGCAATAGTCTGCATAAACTGCAACGAACAAAACTCATCGTGCGAACAAATAAACGGGACGTGTTTGAATGGTTGCCGGACGTCATTCACGTCGCACTCTTGTTTAAAAAGTACGTCATTCATGTGATATTCTTGTTTAAAAAGTACGTCATTGATGTGATATTCATGTTTAAAAAGTACGTCATTGATGTGATATTCTTGTTTAAAAAGTACGTCATTGATGTGATATTCATGTTTAAAAAGTACGTCATTGATGTGATATTCTTGTTTAAAAAGTACGTCATTGATGTGATATTCTTGTTTAAAAAGTACGTCATTGATGTAATATTCTTGTTTAAAAAGTACGTCATTGATGTGATATTCTTGTTTAAAAAGTACGTCATTGATGAGATATTCTTGTTTAAAAAGTACGTCATTGATGTGATATTCTTGTTTAAACTACTTTATTTGTAGAACAGGAAACCGTGTTTAAATGTAGGTCATTGGTGTGATATTCTTTTTTAAAAGTAGGTCATTGGTGTGATATTCTTGTTTAAAAAGTACGTCATTGATGTGATATTCTTGTTTAAAGTAAGCCATTTTTGGTGGAAAAAATCGTGTTTAAATGTAGGTCATTGGTGTAATATTCTTATTTAAAATTACGTCATTTCAGGGCAAATCGTGTTTAGCTGTACGTCATTGATGTGATATTCTTGAATAAAATGTCGTCATTTGTCCATTTTGAAGATTATCCTATTGAAGTTGTTGTCCATATTTCAGACTGCCCTATTTGAGATTGTGCTATTGCAGATTGTCCTATTTTAGATTGTCCTATTGTAGATTGTCATATTGCAGATTGTCCTATTGCGAATTGTCCTATTGCAGATTGTCCTATTGTAGATTGTCCTATTGTAGATTGTCCTATTGCAGATTCTCCTATTGCAGATTGTCCTATTGTAGATTGTCCTATTGCAGATTGTCCTATTGCAGATTGTCTTATTGTAGATTGTCCTATTGCAGATTGTCCTATTTTAAATTGTCCTATTGCAGATTGTCCTAATGTAGATTGTCCTATTGTAGATTGTCCTAATGTAGATTGTCCTATTGTAGATTGTCCTATTGCAGATTGTCCTATTGCAGATTGTCCTATTGTAGATTGTCCTATTGCAGATTGTCCTATTGCAGATTGTCCTTTTGCAGATTGTCCATATTGTGAAGGCAATGGATCTTGTGAAAGGCACGACGAATTCCACTGTAACTTTGGATGTATATATGGCGCTCGCGGTAAAAACTGCTATGGTAAGTCGCCATTCAGATGGGGGTACACAACGACAGCTAATGCCTATTCAACTTGTAATAAACAGCAACAATAACCCACTATACAGGAGGGGGGGGGGCTTTACTTTGCTACGTTATGTGTTTAAAATGTGTTGAACAGTACTACAGTAGATGACTACATATGTGGTGCACAGTACTACTAAAGTAACTATCTAAAGAAGTGATGAACAGTACTACAGTAGGTGACTACATATGTGGTGCACAGTACTACTACAGTAACTATCTAAAGAAGTGATGAACAGTGCACATACAAGACCACTAGAGATGTGCTGTAGATACACATTTTTTATGTTTCTTTATAAATATTAACGTAATTCTATCGTTGGGACCAGAGGTGGATTAACCAACTGGCCGGGTTGGTAGAGCAACACCCCCTCGTTTTATTTTACAAACGGCAGCGGACATCACGTTCTTACCGAATTTTTTTTCAGTTTATCAATAAAACTGAATCTCAAAAGTGAAACACAAAAGCTAGATTTTATGTGTGTTTTTTTTACTTAAACTTTAAAAAAAAAGAATCTCGTAGAAAATAGAATTGCTCACCAAGTGTACAGCAAACAATGTGTGTATAATAGTGCGAAATATTAGTAAAAATTCAGATGCGTTTTTGATAAATCGGAAATAGCGTAAATTACTATTTCCAGTTTGCAGAAATTACTCACAATTTGACAGAAGGCAGAAAATTAGATCTTTTATCTATTTGTGAAATATCGTTTGTCGATCTCAAACAATACTCAAGTGATAGTCTTTTGAAAAACGCCAAGTAGAATTTCCACTTACGGTCACCGGAAATCGCTAAAATGTTGATACAGAACTAGAAATTTGATATTATACTTAAATATGAAATTACATCAACCTTGCTGTAAAGGTACTCAAGTTATCGTGTTCACATATATATACACACACACGGACTAAATTGCAATAGTTTTTTCAACTCAAAGGAGGTGTTATACGTCGAGATTTATGAAAATCTCAATTTCGATTTTTTTTACACACTATTACAATACTTCCTTTATACTTTGTATACGAGAAAGTAAAAACACTTAGTGCTAATTTTTTCTTCATCAACAACAGCCTGACTCGTGTCATTTCTTTCCCTCAAACAGTGAGCGCGTTTGGTCTACAAATCATAACTCTACCAGTCTCCATCTACTTCTTGTCGGTGGCATTTTTCCTCATCGCAATCATTTACTACGGCTGTCGGAGTCAGTCAGAGCTGGAGGTCGTCGAAGAGTAGCCCGACCGTTACAGGTTCATTGTTACATGTTCATGATGAATAGCCCGACTGTTACATGATGAATAGCACAACTGTTACATGATGAATAGCACAACTGTTACAGGTTCATGATGTATAGCTCGACTGTTACATGATGAATGGCTCGACTGTAACAGGTTCGTGATGAATGGCTCGACTGTTACATGATAAATGGCTCGCCTGTTACAGGTTCATGATGTATAGCTCGCCTGTTACAGTTTCATGATGAATAGCCCGACTGTTACATGATGAATAGCACAACTGTTACAGGTTTATGATGAATAGCGCAAACAGAAGTTACATTACATGCTTCATAATAAATCGCCCAAACACAATTACAAGCTACGTAAGAATTTCATGAGGAATAGCCTAACTACAAGTTACATTTAGAGTTTCACGATGAATAGCCCTACCACAAGGAAATGTAAGAATTTCATGGTGAGTAGACCAATCACAAATTATATTTGGAGTTTGAAGATTAATAGCCCAAACACCAGGAAATGGAAGAATGTCATGATGAACAGCCCGCCTACAAGAATGGAAATAATCAGCATGACGTAACGGTGTTGAGGCGAGATACCAAACATTAACTAACATAATGATGTCGCTATTCTGTAATGTTGTACTGTACGTAGTTCTGTACGTGAAGTTTCATAAAGCATATCGTTTGAATCTTATGAGATTGCTTATATTACTATGTAATAAATTCCTGACATAATTGTCTTTGAAAGAGTTACGTCTGTAGGTCTGATATTTATTTTTTTAAAACGCTCTAAAGCGTATCCAACATAAGTGTGATCCTTGCTGCAGTTGGCCTCCTAAATTGTGTCTAATGTCAGATATCCCATCCAGCTCTATTTGAGAATTGACTTTATTAAGCTGCACTTCCTTGGGTGCACTCGACGGTACGAGATCAGAAACAAAATCAAACCCGAGTTTTTTTCATGTTTCTTTTTCTGTGGCAGCTCCCCCCCCCCTTCCACTCTCTCCAGAGTAGGTTCACCCCACTGACCCCGGACGAAATAGAAATAAAAGTATTTTATTTAGAAACTAGGGTCGGTGGGGTCTAGCGGTAGAGCTCTAGGATGCTAACCGTAAGTCGCGGGTTCGAATTCAGGTACAAGTCAGTAGAACTTCATTGACCACCCAACTCTGATGGGTACCTAACTCACGTTAGAGAAACAAAGGCGACTGGACTACACTATACCCTTGTGTGTGCCGAGGTGTTTAAAACAGATGCACTCTAATTCACCTGCCCCATGTGTTTTGGATATGAACGGGAAAGGATAATTATGATATAGAAACTAAAAAATATATATACATTAACCAGTGTCCATCGTATATTTCAAGCGTCCCCCCCACCCCCGAACCGGAGAATGTCTCCACCTCCCAATGATTAAACTATGGTAGAACTGATCTCTACACGACTTTAGAAATGACTTAACGGAACCAGAGGCGTAGCGAGGGGGGGGGGGGGGGGGGGCGGGGGTGCGGACCGCACCGGGTGACACCATTTAGGGGGGGTGACACCAAGGCAAAAAATAGTAAAATATATAGAGAAAAATTTGAGGGGGGGGTGCAAATCGAAAGTTTGAGGGGGGGGGGGGGGTGCAAATCGAAAATTGAAAGTTTGTCCCCGGGAAGAGTCGCCATTGACACCATTAAGGTGCCGCAGCGGGTGACACCCGACCTCGCTACGCCACTGAACGGCAGGTTTGCTAATGTCTTGAACTACAACTCATGTTGCGAAACCCTACCCGCCCATTTTCTGGAATAAAAAGGTAAAATCAAAAGCTTGAATATTTGTTACATAAAATCTGGCAAAGGTAAACTTTAGAGAAGAGAGTGTTAATATTTTTAAAAGTGATAAGAAATATGCAGAACAAAAAAAAAAAAAAACAAAAAAAAAAACAACTTAAGATATTGCTTTCAATTTATTTAACAATTTCACACATACGGTAAATGTCCATAAAATTAATACTTTACACAAAATCGAAAAAAAAGTATATTATTAAAATTACTAAATAAATATATATGTCATAACCATTTACATTTTAGTTGCAAATATTTCTAAGCTCATACAGTATAGCGTTGTGTACATGATAAATAATTTATCGAAACAATATACCGGTTTCCAAGATATCCTTTCGATTTAAGTTGCGTATAATAGTAGCTAAATTGTCTTGTTCGCTGAATAAATCCAACATCCAACGCTTACATAAAGAATATAATTTTTCCCCAGCTAATTTAAGATACCGTTGTATTACCTTTCTTTCTCATGGTCACATAAAGTATGCAATTCCCCCCCCCCACCCCCCACCCCCACCAGTTATTTAAGATAGCGTTGTTCTATTTTTCCATCTCATGTAAAGTTTCGCCCTCCTTCGCCTGGTACGTGCCGTGCTCTTCTTCTGGCATCTCCCATTCCTTCTGCACGAAAAAATGATCGCTCATCTTTCGTATTCGTACCCTCTTTCCTTGGTACAAACTCCCTCCACCCGAGTTAGGGTCATAGGGTGCGTCGTCTTTCTTACCCCCCAAGGCAATCGGTCGCACTTTTGGAAACGATATATCAAAATCTTCGTCGTCGTTGGATTTGTTTTTCTGATCCTGTTTAGGTTTTTGCTGCTGGGATTTCCCGGAGTTTTTGTTGTCTGGTTTCGGCGATTTGCTGGGATCGGTCGAGCTGGCCCCTGACTTCCGAGACTTGCCGCCTGCTTTGTTTTTGTCGACTGATGAAGATACCTTCGGTGGGTTTTTACTTGATTTGTCGTCCCCACCCTTACCCTTCCCACCCTTACCCTTCCCCTTCCCATCTTTTCCAGCACCTTTTTTACCCTTACCCCCACCGCCGCCATCTTTATCCTTATCATCTTTATCGTTGCCAGCGCCGTCCTTATCCTTATCATCCCCGTCATTATCCTTACCCTCACCGCCTTTATCCTTATCCCCCTTATCCTTATTTTTATCAGCACCGCCTTTATCCTTATTGTCTTTATCCTTTTTGTCTTTATCCTTTTTGTCTTTATCCTTATTGTCTTTATCCTTATTGTCTTTATCCTTTTTGTCTTTATCCTTTTTGTCTTTATCCTTATTGTCTTTATCCTTTTTGTCTTTATCCTTTTTGTCTTTATCCTTACCGTCTTTATCCTTACCGCCCTTATCCTTATTTTTATCAGCACCGTCTTTATCCTTATCTTTATTCTTGTCTGCATCGGGCTTTCCTTTCCCGTCCTTATCTTTTGATTTGTCATCTTTGCCTGCACCGCCATCTTTTTTCTTCTTTTCGTCCTCTTTTTTCTTCCTGTCCTCCTCTTTCTTTTTGTTCTTTTCGTTCTGCTTATCCCTCTTCTCTTTCTCCTTCTTCCTCTTCTCTGCCTCCTTTTTTCTCATCTTGTCCATCTCCTCTTTCCTCTTCGCCTTCAGCTTGTCCTGCTTCTCTTTCCATTTCTGTCTCTCCTCTAGGTACTTCTCTTTCTCTTTCGGCGTCATTTTTTCCAGGTCCGGCTTCTTGGGGGGCGCGCCCATGCACCCAGGGGGCTCCTCCGAACTGTTTGAATCCTTGTCGCGATTCTTGTCTGCAAAGTTTGATAAGGTGCATGTTTAATTGGTGATACCTGTGATAAGGTGTGCTAACACCTATTTATAGACTCGTACGGTACAGTAATATGTAAGTTAAGATAATATGTAAACAATAATTCATAGAATCGAGCGGTTCGGGAAAGAAGAAAAATAGAAAGCATTCATACAATAGCTATTATATAAAAGCATTATTTACTCTATCAGCCGTTGAGCTTAAATGTATTTACATGCTAAAACTAAGACACAATCTCTTCATACTCTGTGATATTTTATCTAACCGCGAAACGTATACCACACTACGGAGTTACCCGATTACGTAGTAATAATTAAGTAAAGATGTTTGGAATTAGGGGTTAAGGACATCTCTAGGTAATTAACGGCAGAGACTATGCATGTTCCAACATAGACATTAGACCAACATCGTGTACAGACCACCATAGACAATGGACCACAGACCACCATAGACAAACCACAATAGACCTCATATCACAGACCACCATAGACCTCATATCACAAATCACCATAGACAATGGACCACAGACCATCATAGACAATGGACCACAGACCATCATAGACAATGGACCACAGACCACCATAGACAATGGACCACAGACCATCATAGACAATGGACCACAGACCATCATAGACAATGGACCACAGACCACCATAGACAATGGACCACAGACCATCATAGACAATGGACCACAGACCACCATAGACAATGGACCACAGACCATCATAGACAATGGACCACAGACCATCATAGACAATGGACCACAGACCATCATAGACAATGGACCACAGACCACCATAGACAATGGACCACAGACCATCATAGACAATGGACCACAGACCATCATAGACAATGGACCACAGACCATCATAGACAATGGACCACAGACCACCATAGACAATGGATCACAGACCACCATAGACAATGGACCACAGACCACCATAGACAATGGACCACAGACCACCATAGACAAACCACCATAGACCTCATATCACAGACCACCATAGACAATGGACCACAGACCACCATAGACAATGGACCACAGACCACCATAGACAAACCACCATAGACCTCATATCACAAATCACCATAGACAATGCCACAGACCATCATAGACAATGGACCACAGACCATCATAGACCTCATTTCACAAATCACCATAGACAATGGACCACAGACCACCATAGACAATGGACCACAGACCATCATAGACCTCATTTCACAAATCACCATAGACAATGCCACAGACCATCATAGACAATGGACCACAGACCATCATAGACAATGGACCACAGAACAGACAATGGGCCACACAACACCGTAGACGATGGATCACATAACACTACAACCCACAAGCTATAGATCACTGAACATACTTCATTCTACCATACACGATAGACGACATACTATATAGACCATTAAACACAGACCACTCGAGACCACTCCTCAGCATTGACCAACATACAACAACAACAAGCACGCCACAAGTACACACATACCGCACATATACCAGTATGAAGGACACATACCAAAATACCAACAAAAAAAGACAGATCAATAATAGCATAGAATAATAAACCCTATTAAAACCACACAAAATTAATTACAAACGGAGCCACAGAACAGACAAACCAACAAACAAACAGCTAGTGCCACATCTGACCTGAGTCCTCTGGTCTCCTGTTAATGTACACAACCTTGCTACAGCAGTAGTAATAAATCAACCCCAGGAGCAGCAGTAGCAACAACAAGGCCAGTAACCCATACAAGATTCTCTTGAACCACTTAGTAGATTTGGCTTGGAAAGGGAAAGTAATAAAATATTTCCTTACTTACAGAGTTAACAAAGTTGTGTTGGTATTATTTGACCCACGACCCAGTCGATAACGTACTGCGACATACCCCAGTCAATGAATTATCAAGAAACAATCAACTACAATACTTTCTTAGTCCTCGCCCTCTTTTAAAAGACCCACTTTGACATGTATCTTTTTTAATAAACTCATTAAGGTTTCGTTTCGGGAATGGGGGGATTTGAAAATTACAGGTGGGAAGGGGTAGTCAAAGATTACAAAAACTAAACCCCATCAACAACTTACTTACACATAGATCCCAATCAACAACTTACTTATACATAGACCCCCATCAACAAATTACTCATACATAGACCCCCATCAACAGCTTATACATAGACCCCCAAAAACAACTTATTCATAGACCTCCATCATCAAATACTCACACATAGACCCCCATCAACAACTTATTTATACAAAGACCCCCATCAACAAATTACTCATACATATACCCCTATCACCAACTTACTCATACATAGACCCCTATCACCAACTTACTCATACATAGACCCCTATCACCAACTTACTCATACATAGACCCCTATCACCAACTTACTCGTACAAATATCCCCTTCAAAACCTTCAACGCAGCCTTCATCACAGCGATAGGTAGTCCTGTGGCAAGTGCCATTTCCTGCACAGTTATAGCAGGCTGTGACACATACAAATAATTTTAAGACATTGACCCATGCCAATTAGTGTGGTTTAATAGCTAATTAGTTCATATATATATATATATATATATATATATATATATATATATATATATATATATATATATATATATATGTATATATATATATGTATATATATATATATATATATATATATATATATATATATATATATATATATATATATATATATATATATATATATATATATATATATATATATATATATATGGGTGTGTGAGTAGTATAGATGTATGTTTACCTCGAGCACAGTTGGCATCACTGAAGCCAGGCCTGCATCCCCTCGTACAAGCACCTGTTGTTTGATCACAGGTTCGGTCTCCAGCACAGTTGGTGCAGGCTGAAAGCATCAACACATCACACATCACAATTTGCACACCACGCATCACAATTTGCACATAATACATCACAATTTGCACACCACGCATCACAATTTGCACATCAAACATCACACTTTGCACATCACACATCACAATTTGCACATAACACATCACAATTTGCACATCACACATTACAATTTGCACATCACACTTCACAGTTTGCACATCACACATCACAATTTGCACATCACACTTCACAAATTGCACATCACACATCACAATTTGCACATCACACATCACAATTTGCACATAACACATCACAATTTGCACATCACATATCACAACTTACACATCACCTCATACATCATACATCACATCATGTGTATCAGACTTCATGCATCACACATCAAACCTCATTTATCATAATAATATATCAAAACTCATTTATGACACATCAATTGTTATACAGCCCACCCCATACATTACATATTACATATAACACGCCACAGCTCTTTCATCATAAATCACAACCCATACATAATGCCCTATACATAACACCCCATACGTCACATCTGATATATCACACCTCATACATAACACCTCATACATAACACCTCATACGTCACATCTGATGTATCACATCTCATACATAACACCCCATACGTCACATCTGATGTATCACACCTCATACATAACACCCCATACGTCACATCTGATGTATCACGTCTCATTCATAACACCCCATACATCACATCCTGATATATCACACCTCCTACATAACACCTCATACGTCACATCTGATATATCACACCTCATACATAACACCCCATACATCACATCCTGATATATCACACCTCATACATAACACCCCATACATCACATCCTGATATATCACACCTCATACATAACACCCCATACATCACATCTGATATATCACACCTCATACATAACACCCCATACATCACATCCTGATATATCACACCTCATACATAACACCCCATACGTCACATCCTGATATATCACACCTCATACATAACACCCCATACGTCACATCTGATATATCACACCTCATACACAACACCCCATACGTCACATCCTGATATATCACACCTCATACATAACACCCCATACGTCACATCCTGATATATCACACCTCATACATAACACCCCATACGTCACATCTGATATATCACACCTCATACATAACACCCCATACGTCACATCTGATATATCACACCTCACACATAACACCCCATACGTCACATCTGATATATCACACCTCATACATAACACCTCATACATCACACATACTTACATCTATCCACGTGTGTCTACATACAATGAAAACGACATCTGTTTATGTTCCCATTCAGACTTTCTTCCTGGCATTTAAAAGTCCACCACCCCCCCCCCCCCCCGAACGAAATAGAATTTAAATAAAAAATACATACTTTTAACAGTGTCCACCCCCCCCCCTGGAAATTTTAGTCCGCCCCCCCCCCCCCCCCGAAATTTTCAAGTGCCCCCCCCCCCCCCGGAGAAAAAAAGGTCTGGAAGATACACTGTTCCCATTTCGGCTGTTAACAGAAGTAGTATTGCATTAGATAACTTTTTAAACGTGTAGGCCATTGACAAGCTTTGCCTTCTACCACTGACAGCTGACGATATTGCAAGACAAATCAGCGTCCAACCAAACGGTTTCAACTATTAAACAACATGTACTAAACAAAGGAATTGCCTTTCATAGTTTGTAACCTGGAACGTTCGTGTGTCGAGACGTTCGTAGAACGAGGTATATTACCTTGATCACAGGCAGCTCCGTGGTATCCTGACTGACATCCGCCAGCGCAAGCCCCGCCCTCTTTAGCGCATGCGCCGTTGCCGGTACAGTGTCCACAGCCTAGAAATGGAATGTGGTTTTCATGGTTTAGTTAAGATAAAAAGTGGTTTTTGTGGTTTAGTTGAGATTAAAAGTGGTTTTTGTGGTTTAGTTGAGATAAAAAGTGGTTTACATGCTTCATGCTTTAATTAAGAAAAAAAGTGGTTTTCATGGTTTAGTTGAGATAAAAAGTGGTTTTTGTGGTTTAGTTGAGATAAAAAGTGGTTTTTGTGGTTTAGTTGAGATAAAAATTGGTTTTCGTTGTTTGGTAGAGATAGGTAGTTAAATAGAGATACTTGTTTCTGTGTTGTTTTATATTGTGATTTTAAAAATAATGGTCATCATTGTTGAGTTGGGATATACAATGCTTTGTCACTTGATTTCTTTGCCAAACAAAGTGTTTTCGGGGTTTATGTTTAGGAAAAGCAGATAATTTCCCCTAAAATTATCATTAGACTGTAGCACCTAGCCTGTAACCCACTAGCCTGTCGCCCATTAGCCTGTAGCCCACTAGCCTGTCGTCCATTAGCCTGTAGTCCACTAGCCTGTAGCCCACTAGCTGTAGCCCACTAGCCTGTAGCCCACTAGCTGTAGCCCACTAGCCTGTAGCCCACTAGCTGTAGCCCACTAGCCTGTAGCCCACTAGCCTGTAGCCCACTAGCTGTAGCCCACTAGCCTGTAGCCCACTAGCTGTAGCCCACTAGCCTGTAGCCCACTAGCCTGTAGCCCACTAGCCTGTAGCCCACTAGCCTGTAGCCCACTAGCCTGTAGCCCACTAGCCTCTATACTTACGTAGAGAACAATCCCCTGAATGGTAGCCAGGAGTACACCCATTTGTGCAAACCCCGCGCTCGCCGCATGTGTTCCCAGCACAGTGTGTGCATTCTGAAAGTTAATGTACAGTAAACATGTTAGTGTAGGCCTAGCCAGACACACCCACCTAGTAAGACACACCCACCTAGCCAGACACAGCCACCTAGTAAGACACACCCACCTAGCCAGACACACCCACCTAGAAAGACACACCCACCTAGCCAGACACACCCACCTAGAAAGACACACCCACCTAGTAAGACACACCCAGCTAGCCAGACACAGCCACCTAGTAAGACACACCCACCTAGCCAGACACACCCACCTAGTAAGACACACCCACCTAGCCAGACACACCCACCTAGAAAGACACACCCACCTTGCCAGACACACCCACCTAGTAAGACACACCCACCTAGTAAGACACACCCACCTAGCCAGACACACCCACCTAGAAAGACACACCCACCTAGCCAGACACACCCACCTAGTAAGACACACCCACCTTGCCAGACACACCCACCTAGTAAGACACACCCAGCTAGCCAGACACAGCCACCTAGTAAGACACACCCACCTAGCCAGACACACCCACCTAGAAAGACACACCCACCTAGCCAGACACACCCACCTAGAAAGACACACCCACCTAGTAAGACACACCCAGCTAGCCAGACACAGCCACCTAGTAAGACACACCCACCTAGCCAGACACACCCACCTAGAAAGACACACCCACCTTGCCAGACACACCCACCTAGTAAGACACACCCACCTAACCAGACACGCTCTCCTACACATACACGCCTATCTAGCCAGACACGCCCTCCTACCTTTTACGCAATCATCCCCCCATAGACCAGCCTGACAACCTTGTGCACACCGTAACGTCTGCTGGTCGCATGTCCCGGCACAGTTAGCACAAGCTTAAGGTGAAAAAAACAGTAACCACAAGCTTAAGGTGGGAAAAACACAGCACAAGCTTAAGGTGGAAAAACAAAGTTACCACAAGCTTAAGGTGGGAAAAACAGCTGTTAGCTCCATCAGCGATAAACCATATGTTTTAGCATGCTCATTACAGACGTGTTTAACGCACCTTGTTTGTATGTTTATGAGTTTTGACCTATGTTACTTCAATAAGCAAGAGAAAAGTTCCCTGTTCAAACCTTAAGGTCTATAGGGCAAGTGAAGTAGAGTTCACTTGTTTCTGTGACCTCGGCATATGAAGAGATCGTGTGGTCAGCACTATGCCCAGCCGCCTTTACTTTCCCTAACGTCAGTTAGGTACCCATCAGAGTTTTGTGAGCTCAGGGACGGTCTACTGACTTGAACCCGGATTTTGTGAACTCAGGGACGGTCTACTGACTTGAACCCGGATTTTGTGAACTCAGGGACGGTCTACTGACTTGAACCCGGATTCGAACTCGAATAAGCAAGAGACCCTATGTTTAATGAGCTATGATCGGGTATTGATTGGTTTGTGAGAGGTGAAATGACTCGTATTCAACGACCTACATCTGTATGTTTAATGAGCTATGAGCAGGTATTGATTGGCCCGTGAGAGGTGAAATGACTTGTATTCAACGACCTACATCTGTATGTTTAATGAGCTATGAGCAGGTATTGATTGGCCCGTGAGAGGTGAAATGACTGTGAGAGGTGAAATGACTGTGAGAGGTGAAATGACTGTGAGAGGTGAAATAACTGTGAGAGGTGAAATGACTCGTATTCAACGACCTACATCTGTATGTTTAATGAGCTATGATCAGGTCAATATTGGCCCGTGAGAGGTGAAATGACTGTGAGAGGTGAAATGACTCGTATTCAACGACCTACGTATGTTTAATGAGCTATGATCAGGTCAATATTGGCCCGTGAGAGGTGAAATGACTGTGAGAGGTGAAATGACTTGTATTCAACGACCTACATCTGGCTCGACTCTTGCAAGTCAGCCCCTGATAATTGGCTTCACAGCCGCTGGGACACGCCCCTGTGTATCTGTCGCACGAGCCTCCGGTACAATGGCCACACTCTGAAATGGTAAACATTCTATACTCATCGTTCACTTTATTGGAAACATTGAACTCATTGTTTACTTTATTGGAAACATTGAACTCATCCATCACTTTATTGGAAACATTGAACTCATCGTTCACTTTATTGGAAACATTGAACTCATCGTTCACTTTATTGGAAACATTGAACTCATTGTTCACTTTATTGGAAACATTGAATTCAGCGTTGTCTAAAACAGGAAACAGTCTAATCATCGTGCACTCTTAAAATTTTCACAAATCTCAATGTTTTAGACAACCTTGAGTCGGAAAAATTTAATTTTGCAATCTTGTCTGTATGTCTGTGTGTGTGTGTGTGTTTGTAAGTGTGTGTGTGAACACGATAACTTGAATATCGTTACAGCTAGGTTAATGAAATTTCATATGTAAGTATAACATCAATTTTGTAGTTCTGTATCATCTTTTCAGCAATTTCCGGTAACCGGAAATATAATTTATTCTACTTTCGATTTTTCAATAGCCTATAACTTGAGTTTCCTTTCTGATAGATAGACGAAATTTCACTTTAAGTAAAAGATCTAATTTTCTGTTTTCTGTCCAATTTCGAGCAATTTCCGGTGGACGGAAGTAGTACTTACGCTATTTCCGATTTCTCAAAAAAAAAACGCATTTGAATTTATAAAGTACTAAAGTTCAGCACTATTATACAAGCATTGTTTGCTGTTCACTTGGTTCGCATCATCTAAGATGACACACATGATGACTTATACAATGACAGACAACATGACAGACAAGATGACAGACATTAAGACAGACACAATGACAGAAGTGATGACAGACGTGATGTCACACAAGGAAAAAGACACACACAACTCACCGTCAAGGCACAGCTCCCCCATGAACCCGGCCACGCATGAATGACTGCAGATACCTGAGACCTGATCACATGACCTGTCGCCCCCACAGTTCACGCAGGCTTGACACAATTTCGAGAAGAAAGAGATTAATTTTCACCCATTACCAGAGTTTCTTCCAGGCATCTCTTCAGCGGTGCAGAGCCCCCCCCCCCCCCCCCCTGAAGAAAGTCTACCGCCCCCCCCCCCCAAACGAAATGGAATTTATATAGAAAATATATACATTTAACAGTTTCCGGCAGAGCCCCCCCCCCCCGAAGATAGCCCACCGCCCCCCCCCCCCCCCGAAAATTTCAAGTAACTCCCCCAAAAAAAAGTCTGAAAGAAACACTGCCCACTACCCAGTACCACATCACAGAGTAAAAAACAGCAGCGCAACAAGCAAACTCGGTACCACAGTACAGAGAATATAAACTGAGTAACACATTGGAGCAGCGGTTCTCAACCTAGGTTCGGTCGAACCACAGGGGCTCGCAGAGACGTAACAATCCGTTTCGGCTCTATCCGTTTTGCGCTCTCTCCTTATATTTAGTTATTCAAGTTGGCGGAAAAGCGCCCCCCTAATAGGGCTGGTAAGTAGGTCACCAACCAGTTCTACGGCTCAATAAAACTTGCATGAGCCATAGAACTGGTTGGTGACCTACTTACCAGCCCTATTCTATTTGGAAAGGCTGTTTGCGCATTTTACCAGTCTCTTTCCAGTAATAGTTTTTATTTTGCCGTCTCACAATCGATGTAGAAAATAGATAAAGAGAGCAGTATGTTTAGCCAAGTAGCAATCTATTTTTAAACTTAGAAATGTTTATAATTCAGTGATGCAGAATGAATGAGCTTTTTTTGTTTTTGAAAAAAAATTCTACCCCCCTTTGGCGCCTACTTAGGTTCGGCGCCCGGGGCGGCCGCCCCACCCGCCCTCCCAAAGCTACGCATATGTGGGATCGGTAAGTCAGTTTAGGGGTTCGGCGGAGGTCAAAACACACACAAGATAGTTTCGGTGAATGCTCGTATGAATGTTGTAGGGTTCAAAAAGGTTAAGAACCACTGCATTGGAGAGGGATACAAACTTAGTAACACATTGGAGAATAATTCACAAACAGAACATATCAACACATCAGAGTGTCATTTGCAACAGTGTGTGTTTGGGTGTGTAAGTTTGTGTGTCTGTGCTAGTGAGCATGTGTGTGTACTTAACTACAAAACAACTGCCAGCCAAATATGATTTGCAACACTGTGTGCTTGGGTGTGTGCAAATGTATGTGTAAATGCGTGTGTAAATGCGTGTGTAAATGAGAGTGTAAATGCGTGTGTAAATGCGTGTGTAAATGCGTGTGTTAAAGCGTGTGCAAGTGAGTGTGTAAATGCGTGTGTAAATGCTTGTGTAAATGCGTGTGTAAATGCGTGTGTAAGTGCGTGTGTAAGTGCGTGTGTAAATGCGTATGTACATGCGTGTGTAAATGCGTATGTACATGCGTGTGTAAATGCGTGTGTTAATGCGTGTGTATGCGCGAGTGAGCATGTAGGCTACTCAACTACAAACCAACGTCCAGCCAATAGCTCTCACCTTGTGTGCAGTCCTCCCCTGTAAACCCTGCCACGCAACCTTCGTCACACAAGCCGCTGACCCTGTTGACCCTGTTCTCAGAGCAGTGGTTGGGGTCCTGCTGGGCCTGGATGTTCATGTCCATTATGGTGTCTGGGGTCAAGGTTAAAACATGGAGGTTAGGGTCAAGGTTAGAGCTGGAGGTTAAGGCAAGGGTTAGAAATGAAGGTTAGGGCCAAAGTTTGAAATAGAGGTTAAGGTTAAGGTTAGAAATGGACGTTAGGTTCAGGGTTAGAAATGGAGGGTTAGGTAAGGGTTAGAAATGTAAGTTAGGGTCGGGGTTAGAAATGGAGGTTTAGGTAAGGGTTAGATATGTAAGTTAGGGCCGGGGTTAGAAATGGAGGTTTATGTAAGGGTTAGAAATGGATGTTAGGGTCAGGGTTAGAAATGGAGGTTTAGGTAAGGGTTAGATATGTAAGTTAGGGCCGGGGTTAGAAATGGAGGTTAGGGTCGGGGTTAGAAATGGAAATTAAGATCAAGGTCAGAAATGGTGGTTAGGGTCAGGGTTTGAAATAGTGGTTAGGGTCAGGGTCAGAAATGGTGGTTAGGGTCAGGGTTTGAAATAGTGGTTAGGGTCAGGGTAAGAAATGGTGGTTAGGGTCAGGGTTTGAAATAGTGGTTAGGGTCGGTGTTAGGAATGGAGTTTAGTATAAGATTTAGAAATGGAGTGGATTGACCCTATGAACAGAATGAATCAATGATTAGCTATATATTATAGCCTACATGTATAGCCACTTAATGAAACAATTTTGTTTTTGAATTATACCATTTGTCTTATATAAATATAATACATTTTTGCAGCTATGTTACACAGTTGAACATAATTTTATAGCCGGTCCTAATTCTCTTTTGATATCGTCAGCTAGTACTGGTGTTAGACTGTGGGTTAAATGTCAATTTTTAGACATTTTGGGTTTGCTTTAGACAACTTCAGTCAACTGCTGAAGGTTGAACAAGTGCTTAACATTGAACACAAGTAGCATGTTTCGAAAATCATACATGAGCCTGGAAGACAATACAAACAACCTGAAGATCAAAACAGATACCTTGAAGATCATACAAGTACCATGAAAATGACACTTCAAAGTTAACAAAAATACACATTTTGACTTCTTTTGTAAATATTGCAAGTATATTTCGTTTAGGAAATATCCCCACAGCCTAAAATTGTAAGATGGTATGCGATACATGCTGTTACACCGGGGTCCACCAAAGCCATCCCAATATCCTACAAGACGATACCTACAGTTACACCGGGGTCCACCAAAAACATCCCAGCATCCTACAAGACGATACCTACAGTTACACCGGGGTCCACCACAACAATCCCAACATCCTACAAGATGGTATGCGATACCTACAGTTACACCGGGGTCCTCCAAAACCGTCCCAACATCCTACAAGACGATACCTACAGTTACACCAGGGTCCACCAAAGCCATCCCAACATCCTACAAGATGGTATACGATACCTACAGTTACATCGGGGTCCACCAAAACCATCCCAACATCCTACAAGACGATACCTACAGTTACACCAGGGTCCACCAAAACCATCCCAACATCCATTGAGGCACCGTCCAGTTCGTCGGTCACACGAGCCGTCTCCAGCACAGTAGCCACACTCTGCAGAGGAAAGAATACGTCCATGGTCGATTCGGTCAATTGAGAGTTCGACGAATGGGTCATTTCGGCGAGTTGGTATTTCGGCGAATAGGTATTTCGGCGAATTGATCATTTCGGCGAATTGGTATTTCGGCGAATAGGTATTTAAGCGAATTGATCATTTCGGCGAATTGGTATTTCGGCGAATAGGTATTTCAGCGAATTGATCATTTCGGCGAGTTGGTCATTTCGGTGAATTGGTATTTCAGCGAATTGATCATTTCGGCGAATTGGTATTTCAGCGAATTGATCATTTCGGCGAATAGGTATTTCAGCGAATTGATCATTTCGGCGAATTGGTATTTCAGCGAATTGATCATTTCGGCGAATTAGTCATTTCAGCGAATTGATCAGTTTGGTGAATTGGTCAGTTCTGCGAATCGGTCAGTGTTGATTTCACTTCTTTAAAACTGGTTCCATGAATACATGTTAGACAGATGGACACTCTACTTTACCTCCGGTGCAGTCAAGTTTCCAGAACTTCACCTTGCAGCCGTGCAAACATTCTCGGTTGTCGACGAAGAAGATTCCTGCGACACAGTTGTTCTTTTCTTTGGTGGATGTTGGTGTGGGGGTGGGTGTGGGGGCAGGTGTGGGGACAGGTGTGGGGGCAGGTGTGGGGACAGGTGTGGGGACAGGTGTGGGGGCAGGTGTGGGGACAGGTGTGGGTACAGGTCTTGTGGTTGTTGCATTCGACTGTAGTGGGGCTAAAGTGGAGCATGGACGAATGACAAAAATAATAACCATCACAAATAACAAAGCAATAAAAAAAGTTAATACACGTTTTCCAAGTAATATTTAACACCACTTTTATAGACACACGAGAGTTGATGCCCCTGGTACAGACACACCAGAGTTAAGCCCCTTGTTATAGACACACCAGAGTTAAGCCCCTTGTTATAGACACACCAGAGTTAAGCCCCTTGTTATAGACACACAAAGCTTGCGCTCCTATACCGAGCCAGAGTTTCTTCCAGGCATCTTTTCGGGGGATGGGGGAGGTGGGGCAGAGCCGAAACAGTCTACCGCCCCCCCCCCTGAACGGAATTTATATAGAAAATATATACTTTTAACCGTGTCCGCCCCCCCCCCCCCCCGGAAATTTTAGTCCGCCCCACCGAAAATGTTAAGTGACCCCCCCTCCCCCCAGAAAAACAAATCTGGAAGAAGCACTGTACACAGCAACACTGTTGTAGCCATAAAGAAGAGTTGTGCCCCCTGTCTTAGAGTCACATAAAAGTTCACCCCTGACCCAGCTATGTTACCCTGTCACAGTCGTAAAAAAAGAGTTGTTGCCCATGTGCTACTAAAAATAAGAGAACTGTTACAGTGCATTTTTTAATGACTAAAATATTGTTAAAAGTTACATAGACTTTAAAAAAAATCTTTTTATTGAATTCCTTAATCAACTTACCAGCGACGACAGTTTGTACAACTAGCAACACAGAAATAAAGTGACCATAGTCCACAACCATTATGATCGAATGCTAAGACAGAAAAAGGTCATATCAACTCGATTGCTGACCATTGATGTCTAACTCTAGGAACTATTTGATAAATATAAACAGTTCAACACAGACACTACTAGGTTAGCGTTGAACACAGACACTACTAGGTTAGAGTTGAACACAGACACTACTAGATTAGTGTTGAATACAGACACTACTAGGTTGGTGTAAAGTAGATGTCAAGTATATACACCGAATGCATATCTAGAGATCAAGTTATAAAGTGTAGATCTAAATCTAGATCTAGTTTCCATTCTACTAAACCTGGATAGAAAAATAAAAAATCAAGTGAAGCAGCAACACTGACATGAATACACAATTGAATGCGGACTGTGTGAATTTGGTTCAGTATATTCTCCAGCTTAATTAAGTTAAAACATTGTTTTAAAAACTTAGTAAATTTATCTTTAAAAAAATGTAAAAAATAATCTTTTACCTTTGAAGGTAGACTGTGTTTTCAATATGTAAACAAACATTGTTTCTTCTCTGATTGTAGCTTTCGACTGCTGCACTAGTTTGCACCAACGGGAATTTCCCGTGATTATTATTAATTATAATTTTATTAGTAAACAGGTCTCACCTGGAATCTACAGGGCAGGAGGAGGAGAGGCAGATCAAGAAAGACCTGGAGACGTGACCTGGAAGAAGACAGCAAGAAGATTGGATACACCTGGGGACTGTTGGAGAGACTAGCCCAGGACAGAGGCGCCTGGAAAGCTCTTGTCAGCGGCCTATGTCCCAGGAGGGGCGACAGGCAAACCTAACCTAAACGGGTCCCTGTGTGGGGTGGGAAAAAATTATCAGTCTTCCCACCCTCACCCCATTCATAACCAGGCTATGTAGTATATTTCAATCTCTACAATATGGGCTAATTTTTTAGTATTGTTGGAAAGACACTGAGATTCAGGAATTTCCTCATGGGGGGGGGGGGGGGGGGGGTTTGAAGAGTAAGTCCGCCACCCAAACAGAGAAAAATGTATATTTATATATACAATAAATACTTAAGTCAATGTCCACCATCCCCCAGCCGATTCCCAGAAGTTACAAGAGCTCCTAACTCCCCCCCCCCCCCCCGCAGTGTTTCTTCCAGACTTTTTTCTCCGGCGGGGGGGGGGGGGGGGGGTAGTACTTGAAATTTTCGGGGGGTGGGGGCGGTAGACTTTCTTCGGGGGGGGGGAGGGCGGACACTGTTAAAAGTATATATTTTCTATATAAATTATAAAAATTTCATTTCGTTCGGGGGGAGCGGTAGAATTTTCTCTCGGTGGGGGGGGGGGGGGCTTTGCCTCCCCGAAGAGATGCCTGGAAGAAACCTCCCCCCCCCCCTGGTTTAAACTGGGTTCACATCGTTATTAGTATTAGCAGCCCCCCTCCCCCACACCCACATACAAGCACACTTTTAGTTAAAGACTGTCTGGTTTTCTTGACGTTTGTAGGTGGTGGGAGGGAGTCAGTCTGTCAGAACAGCTGGTTATTTGAAAAGTTTTACTCTAATCAACCTAAAACTCGATGCAAGTAACTAAATTCAGAACCCTGGCAGCGCTGCTAGAAGCGGTGTCCGATATTTATTTGTTCTGTTCATTTATACTGCACGAATACCATCACACAGATGAACCTCGAGCATTTCAAACAACGATTGGAAAACGTTAATTTTTTTTTATCGTATTAGGATTGTAAATATTTGAGCCCTATTATTGTGATTTAAGAACTACATGTCGCTACATTTGTAATAGCTGAATTCTTGAAATAAAACAACGTCCTAACATTAAGGCTACACTTCAACCGAAAACAAAGCAAAAAAAAAAAAAACAATGAAATTTGAAGTTTGTAAAATGTACATTTATTTTAATAATGTATTAATCCTGAAATTATGATGGAGCTGGATAAAGCATACCTTTAAAAACAATGCTTTTTTTTTTAAATACTTATTTTAATAGCACATTAGGAGAAATTTTACATTAACAATTTGTATAGGAATAATACTTTACATCAATGATATGGTACAAAATAATTCAATGTGTGAAAGTTTAAAAAAAATGTATACAAAAATTATAACTGTGTTCTTTAATCAGATCATTTGACTGGGTCCATGTCACATGAATGTTCAAACTAATTAGTCTGAAGCATATGCATGATTATAAAAATACTCATTGCAAAAAATACATTGAAAACTTAATAGAAATTTTTATGTATTTATTTATCGTATAATAAACCCTTAACCTAGCCACTGGCCATTACGGAATAGAAGTAGTTTTTAATTTACCTTTCTCTACTTGTAAATTAAAAAAATGTTTTATTATGAATAAAATTAGCGATCAGCGTTGAAAATACAGTAAATAGTTTTTCTTTAAATAAATGACATCAATTTTTGTCTTACAGTTTAAAACACATAGATCTATTTAGGTCGTGAAGAAATAATATAAATATTGTCTTTTAATCTACGAAGACAAGTTTCTCACCATTCTTTAACTTGTAGAATGTCGTTAATCCAAACATCGAATTCCATGATCCCATTTCACTGGTAGGATTCCTTTAATCCAAGACGACAAACTCCTCCCCTTTCTTCACCTTGTGTGACGCCCCATCCTTTAATCCAAGACGACAAACTCCTCCCCTTTCTTCACCTTGTATGACGCCCCATCCTTTAATCCAAAACGACAAACTCCTCCCCTTTCTTCAACCTGTATGACGCCCCATCCTTTAATCCAAGACGACAAACTCCTCCCCTTTCTTCACCTTGTATGACGTCCCATCCTTTAATCCAAGACGACAAACTCCTCCCCTTTCTTCACCTTGTATGACGCCCCATCCTTTAATCCAAGACGACAAACCCCTCCCCGTTATTCACCTTGTATGACGCCCCATCCTTTAATTCAAGACGACAAACTCCTCCCCTTTCTTCACCTTGTATGACGCCCCATCCTTTAATCCAAGACGACAAACTCCTCCCCTTTCTTCACCTTGTATGACGCCCCATCCTTTAATCCAAGACGACAAACCCCTCCCCTTTATTCACCTTGTATGACGCCCCATCCTTTAATCCAAGACGACAAACTCCTCCCCTTTCTTCACCTTGTATGACGCCCCATCCTTTAATCCAAGACGACAAACTCCTCCCCTTTCTTCACCTTGTATGACGTCCCATCCTTTAATCCAAGACGACGAACTCTTCCCCTTTCTTCACCTTGTATGACGTCCCATCCTCCCCCTCTTCCCATTCTTTCTGCACCCAAAACCTCTCGCTCATCTTACGGATTCGTCTCTTGATACCTTGATACAAGGACGGTCGTCTAGCCTGACCTTCACCTTTGCTGCCCTCTGCCTCGGCAGATCTAAACTTTGGAATCTTCACTACAATCTCCTCATCCTGCGGCCCGTCTGTCTCATCATTCGCTTGTGGCTTTGCAGACGGCTCCGCCACTGACGAGGCTTTAGATGAAGCTGGCTTTGGCTTCCTAACACCAGGTTTTACCGTAGAAGCTATAGATACGGCGTCGGCGTCTTTCGTCTTGATTGGAGGTCGGTAGCTTTTTACACTTGCGGCGTCAGATGTCTTTTTCTTCATAACTGTCGGCTGCTTCTCTTCTGAGCTCGCGTTTGAACGTTTGCTCAGCTCTTCGTGGGAGTCTGCAACGGCGTTTTCATTTTCAGCTTTTATTTCAGCTCTTTTCTGTTTTTCAGCTTTTTGTTTTTTAAGTTTGGGGATCGGCGGGTCGACTGAACTACCAGTATCAGAAAATGATTCTTCAGGTTTGGGGGCTATGACTGAAGGAATAAAGAAACCGGTTAGTTAATTAACAGGACGTTTGTTATGAAAATGGAACGGAACATACAGTGACTACAGACACAGGCGCTCACACTAACCTTCAGGCGATGCGTCTGGAATCGTTTTCTTGACGTCTTGTTTCTTCCGACAACAGCAGCAGAGCAGGAGTAGAAGCAACAGCAGCAACAACAGAAGAGCCAGCAAGATGTAGTAGAGGTTCTTGTCCACTGGCTTTATTGGGGCTGGGGAACACATACTAAATCAACATAAACCCCATACAAGCTGGGGAACACATATACTAAATCAACATAAACCCCAATAGGGGCTGGGGAACACATACACTAAATCAACAACCCCCCCCCCACCACACACACACACATTTAATACGGGTTGGAGAAGACGTATACTAAAACAAGATGGGGAACACATATACTAAATCAACATAGCCCCCACACTTTATAGGGGCTGAAAAAAAACGTGCTAAATGGTAAAGATGTGTGCTAAATTATCAAGATAACATTAGGTTTTAATTGAATGGGTTCATTTTTTTTTAATCGTAAAGATTTATAGGAATTGGACATAATTGCGATGCTAAAATAATCACTTCTTTGTCGTTTAAAAAAATCGACAAAGAAAAACTAAATATAAACTGTTTTCTGACAAAATTAAAAAAACATTTCTACTTCCGGTACTCACTTAAACAAAGATCACCTTGGAAACCAGCCACGCATCCCTCCAGACAAACGGATGTGTTCCGGTGACAGGTGCCGTTCCCTCCACAGTTGACGCACACTGTCAGGATAGACGGAGAGGAAACGCTTTTCTTTCATATATCAGTCCGCCCTACCTCCCCTTCCACACCCCTCCCCCAAACACACACACCGTCTGAATAAATGGAAACTCTCCTGCTTCATCCTTTCATACACTCGCCCCAACCACTTCACTACCCCAAACCCTATCAGGAGAAAAAAAGAAAAGCCCTTGTTTCATTCTATCATAGATCAGTCCACCCTACCTCCTCCCCCCCTAACACAGTGTTTGGTTTAATAGAAACGACCATGTTTCCATACTTCATACATCCATTACTACCCTCTTATAACATAAATTTATAACACAACCTCCTTAACAACTACAGTGAATGCAGCCAGATAGCACAATGATAACACCATTACAACATTCATATCACACAATTATAACACCATTAAAACATTCATATCACAAAATGATAACACCATTAAAACATTCGTATCACACAACCATTAAAACATTCATATCACACAATGATCACACCATTAAAACATTTATATCACACAATGATAACACCATTAAAACATTTATATCACACAATGATAACACCATTAAAACATTCATATCACACAACCATTAAAACATTCAGATCACACTATGATAACATTATTAAAACCCTCAGAATACACAATGATAACACCTTAAAACAGACCTTTACTACAGTCAGGACCTGTGAATGCTGTGACACAGTCTCCCAGACAGGTCGAGGTGTGGGGGTCAAGCTGACCCCCCACACAGTTGTTAGGCCCGAGAGGGACTATTGCGACTGTTGTTGTTTCTTTTGTTGGTACAGCACTTGTTGGCTCGGTGGCTGCTGTCGTTACGGCTGTTGCTGTAGTTTCTTTTGTTTCTTGTGGTGTGGCCGTTGTTGGCGCTGGTGCTGATGCTGTTGCTGACTCTGTTGTTGATTGTGCTGTTGATTCTGTTGTTGATTTTGTTGTTGATACTGTTGTTGATTCTGTTGTTGGTTTTGTTGTTGATACTGTTGTTGATTCTGTTGTTGGTTTTGTTGTTGATACTGTGGTTGATTTTGTTGTTGATTCTGTGGTGGATTCTGTTGTTGACAATGTCGTTGATTCTGTTGTTGTTACTGTTGTTGTCACTGTTGTTGATTCTGTGGTGGATTCTGTTGTTGATTTTGTTGTGGTAACTGTTGATTTCGCTAAATCTGTTGACATTTAAATGAGACATTTTTAAACATCAATTTTCTAACATTTGCCTTTAATCAATACAAGTTAATTCTGATATCTCCTAAATATCAACCTAACATTTTATAATCAACAATTTCTGTATCAACTCTATTGTATCCTTTACGTATCAACCGTAATTGTGCTTCTCGTATTAAGCCTAAATAAATTCAACCCTTATATTGCATCAAGGTATTCGATCCTCAGCCTCTATTGCATTCTTCTATCCAAATTTCCTATACCAATACTAATATGTGCTTACCAACCTACCTCCCTACCAGCCTATCTGTTTCCCAGCCTGATTGCCAACCTACCTATACACAACAATATTTATTTACAAACATATCAACTAAACAGCTTATCTGCTTACCTATCTGTTTACCAACCCACCTTTCTACCAGCATGTCAGTTTATCAACCTACAACCTGTTAACTAACCTGTTTGCTTACCAAATAACATATTTACGAACCTACCTATGAACAACCTTCCTGTTTACCAACCCAACTCTTCACCAACCAGTTTACCATCCTAATTATTTACCAACCTGTTTAACCAACCAGGAATTTCTTCGCGCCCCCCCCCCCCCCTCCCCGAAAGAAATGGAATTTATATATAAAATATATATTTACTAGTGTCCGCCTCTCCCCCCCCCCCCCCCCCTCGGAGAAAAAAGTCTGAAAGAAACACTGTACCCAGCCCTCCTTATCTGGCCCGACTATCTGGTTACCATCGCAACCTATCTACCAAACCGAAATATTTGCCAACCACAGATCTGCACAACCCTCTCTTTACCTGTTTGCAACCACACTTTAAACCCAACCTACCTCATTACCAACCCTCGCTAATCACATCTGTCTGCCCAAACTTACATATTTCTTAACTGCCCAACCTTACTATTTACTAACTGCCCAACCTTACCTATTTACTAACTGCCTAACCTTACCTATTTACTAACTGCCCAACCTTACCTATTTACTAACTGCATAACCTTACCTATTTACTAACTGCCTAACCTTACCTATTTACTAACTGCCTAACCTTACCTATTTACTAACTGCCTAACCTTACCTATTTACTAACTGCCTAACCTTACCTATTTACTAACTGCCTAACCTTACCTATTTACTAACTGCCTAACCTTACCTATTTACTAACTGCCTAACCTTACCTATTTACTAACTGCCTAACCTTACCTATTTACTAACTGCCTAACCTTACCTATTTACTAACTGCCCAACCTTACCTATTTTCTAACTGCCCAACCTTACCTATTTACTAACTGCCCAACCTTACCTATTTACTAACTGCCTAACCTTACCTATTTACTAACTGCCTAACCTTACCTATTTACTAACTGCCTAACCTTACCTATTTACTAACTGCCCAACCTTACCTATTTACTAACTGCCTAACCTTACCTATTTACTAACTGCATAACTTTACCTATTTACTAACTGCCCAACCTTACCTATTTACTAACTGCTCAACCTCACCTATTTACTAACTGCCTAACCTTACCTATCTACTAACTGCCTAACCTTACCTATTTACTAACTGCCCAATCTTACCTATTTACTAACTGCCCAACCTTACCTATTTACTAACTGCTCAACCTCACCTATTTACTAACTGCCTAACCTTACCTATCTACTAACTGCCTAACCTTACCTATTTACTAACTGCCCAATCTTACCTATTTACTAACTGCCCAACCTTACCTATTTCCTAACTTGCTTACCAAAACTTACCTGTCTTACAGTCCAATCCCCCATACCCCGTATCGCACATCAAGCAAAGTCCAAACTCCACCATGCAGTTCTCCCCCTGTAAGCAGTTTCTACACTCTAAAATCGGAAACAAATAAATTATTGACCTAATCTGGAGGTGGACGTACCTGTTCTAGGGGGTGCCCTGTCAAAACGGCCCGGGACAAATCGGCCCCGTCAAAACGGCCCCGTTAATACGACCCCGTCAAATCGACTCCCAACAAACCGACCCGTCAAAATAGCCCCGTCAAAAGGGCCCCGACTTATTGGCTCCCGTCAAATGGGCTCCCGTCATATTGACTTGCGACATATAGGCTCCCGACAAATGGGCTCCCGATATTTAGGCTCCCGACAAATGGACTCCCGACATATTAACCCCTGACAAATAGGCTCAGGACATATTGGCTCCCGACAAAGCGGCTCCCGACATATTGGCTCCCGACATAAGGGCCCAAGACAAATGGGCTCCCGGCAAATGGGCTCACGACATTTTGGCTACCGACAAATGGGCTCCCGACATATTGGCTCCCGGCAGTTGGGCTCCCGACATATTGGCTTTTGACAAAATGACTCCCGACATATTGGCTCCAGAAAAATGAATGATATGACCACTATTGGCATAAAAGTAACCATTGTGTCCTACCTCCAATACCACCATAACCTCTTTTTAATGCCCGAATGAAGTTATTTTTTCATGAACCAACATTAATTCACAAACAAATCGAGCCCTTAACAGCTGAATTCCACCAATTCTAAAGTTTTGATAATGTTTAATTTACAACAGAAAAGATCTGTTGCTTAAAAGCGAGCACAGAAGTGTAAATGTATGATATACATGATGTTAACATGATAACAGCATTTTGTTTTGAAAACCTACAAGCACAGTGGCGTAGCGAGGTCGGGTGTCACCCGGTGCGGCACTTAATGGTGTCACCCCCCCCCCCCAGAGGCGTTGCGACCCTTCCCGGGGACAAACTTTCAAGTTTTCGATTTGCACCCCCCCCCCCAAACTTTCGATTTGCACCCCCACCCCCTCAACTTTTTCTCTATATATTTTGCTATTTTTTGCATTGGTGTCACCCCCCTAAATGGTGTCACCCGGTGCGGTCCGCACCCCCCGCCTCGCCTTCGCTACGCCTCT
This sequence comes from Physella acuta, assembly GCF_028476545.2. NCBI lineage: Eukaryota > Metazoa > Mollusca > Gastropoda > Physidae > Physella > Physella acuta. The sequence continues at coordinate 171,189 of NW_026731818.1, forward strand.
GCGTTAGGCTACAGAGGAGTTAAACGAAGACATCAACTTCTACTTACGATGGATATTTTTTAATATATAAATATTCTGAAGGCAACATTTTGTATTTTATATGTCCTGATTTTGTATTTATACTATATTATTATGCTTGCCTACTACTGCTAAAAAGTTTATTTATAGGCTGATTCTCTCAATGTCTTGCACGACAAAGTGATATAGCCTGTAGTGTTATTATAACGATTGGGCTCTGTTTGACCCACAAACACTGAATCCCACTGCCGAAACGGTGGGGGGGGGGGGGGCTTTTTGGAACTTTTAACCTTTTTCTTTTTTAAAATTATTTATATGTAACAAATATTAAAATTCCATTGTAAAAGTTTTAATTGTTTATGAGGGAAAAGGGCCCCTATGTGCCTTGGGCCCCCATGCCTTGCTTACGCTAGCTTTACGGTAGCTACGCCACTGTGTCAGTGGTCCTTTTGTCTGGAGCCAAATTGACAGAAGCCTTTTTGTCGGGAGCCAAAATGACGCTAGCCTATTTGTCGGGAGTCGTAATGACGGGGGCCGTTTTGTGGAGAAACTAAATGGCGGGAGCCTATTTGTCGGGAGTCGTAATGACGGGGGCCGTTTTGTGGAAAAAACTAAATGACGGGAGACAATATGTCGGGAGCCAAAATGACGGGAGCCTATTTGTCAGGAGCCTTATTGACTGGAGCCCTTTTGTCGGGAGCCTATATAACGGGAGCCTATTTGTCGGTAGCCTAAATGACGGGAGCCTATTTGTCGGGAGCCTATATGACGGGGTCCATATGTCGCTGGCCCTTTTGACGGGGCCGATTTGACGGGGTCGTTTTGACGGGGTCGTTTTGTCGGGGTCGTTTTGACGGGGCCGTTTCGTCATTGGCCGAATTGACGCCGCACGGTTCTAGGGAACAACCTAACCTACCAATGCTGGTCATTGACCTACCAGAGCTGGTGACTATACAACTCAATCTAGGAAAGACCTAATGAAGCTGATGAATGTCATACCGAACCTCAGAATGACCTGTTAAAGTTAACAATGACGTGCTGACAAAGCCGATGATGATGGAGAATAGCACTTTGAAACTGAAGAATGACTTACAGAAACTGGAAAATTAACTATTGGTTCTGAAGAATGATCTACTGAAAATGGGCGAAAATCGGAATGACCTTATAAAGTCGGAGAAATATTTACTTGGGAAATGGAGAGTAGTTTACTGACTGGGCATAGGCCATCTAAAGCTGAAGAGTATTCAATATAATTAATAAATAACACTCAAGCTGGAGAATGACTTAGTAAAGTAACCTTTAAGATATGGTGGATCACGGGGCAGGTGAAGCAGAGTTCACCTCTTTCTGTGACCTGGGCATATGAGGGGATAGTGTGGTCAGCACTATGCCCAGATGCCTTTACTTTCCCTAACGTAATCCAGGTACCCATCGGAGCTGAGTGAACTCAGGGACGTGCTGCGACTCTAGCCAGGGACCTGAGTGGAGAATGACCTACCTAGCTGTTTAAGCTAAAGAATGACCTACCGAGCTGATAAAGCTAAAGAATGACCTACCTAGCTGTTAAAGCTAAAGCATGACCTACCTAGCTGTTAAAGCTAAAGAATGACCTACCTAGCTTATTAAGCTAAAGAATGACCTAACTAGCTGTTCAAGCTAAACATGACCTACCTAGCTGTTAAAGCTAAAGAATGACCTACCTAGCTGTTAAAGCTAAAGAATGACCTACCTAGTTGTTCAAGCTAAATAATGACCTACCTAGCTGTTCAAGCTAAAGAATGACCTACCTAGCTGTTAAAACTAAAGAATGACCTACCTAGCTGTTAAAGCTAAAGAATGACATATCTAGCTGTTAAAGCTAAATAATGACCTAACTAGCTGTTAAAGCTAAACATGACCTACCTAGCTGTTAAAGCTAAAGAATGACCTACCTAGCTGTTCAAGCTAAATAATGACCTACCTAGCTGTTAAAACTAAAGAATGACCTACCTAGCTGTTAAAACTAAAGAATGACCTACCTAGCTGTTAAAGCTAAAGAATGACCTACCTAGCTGTTAAAGCTAAATAATGACCTACCTAACTGTTAAAGTTAATGAATGACCTACCTAACTGTTAAAGTTAAAGAATGACCTACCTAACTGTTAAAGTTAAAGAATGACCTACCTAGCTGTTTTTTAGCTAAATAATGACCTACCTAGCTGTTAAAGTTAAAGAATGACCTACCTAGTTGTTAAAGCTAAAGAATGACCTACCTAGCTGTTAAAGTTAAAGAATGACCTGCCTAGCTGTTAAAGCTAAAGAATGACCTACCTAGCTGTTAAAGTTAAAGAATGACCTGCCTAGCTGTTAAAGTTAAAGAATGACCTGCCTAGCTGTTAAAGCTAAAGAATGACCTGCCTAGCTGTTAAAGCTAAAGAATGACCTACCTTCCTTGCAGTTTGTCCGAGTATATGCCGGACATCCGGTGCAGAACTTGTTGGTAAACATCGCGCTGCATTGTCCCTTTCCAAAGCACTTGGTGCATGCTGGGGAGTTTATTTGTGTTGAGGTGAGCTAGTCGGAGTTTATTTGTCTTTAGGTGAGCTAGCCGGAGTTTATTTGTCTTGAGGTGAGCTAGGCGGAGTTTATTTGTCTTGAGGTGAGCTAGCCGGAGTTTATTTGCCTTAAGGTGAGCTAGCCGTAGTTTATTAGTCTTAAGGTGAGCTAGCCGGAGTTTATTTGTCTTAAGGTGAGCTAGCCGGAGTTTATTTGTCTTAAGGTGAGCTAGCCGGAGTTTATTTGTCTTTATGTGAGCTAGCCGGAGTTTATTTGTCTTAAGGTGAGCTAGCCGGAGTTTATTTGTCTTAAGGTGAGCTAGCCGGAGTTTATTTATCTTGAGGTGAGCTAGCCGGAGTTTATTTGTCTTAAGGTGAGCTAGCCAGAGTTTATTTGTCTTAAGGTGAACTAGCTGGAGTTATTTGTCTTAAGGTGAGCTAGACGGAGTTTGTTTGTCTTAAGGTGAGCTAGCCAGAGTTTATTTGTCTTAAGGTGAACTAGCCGGAGTTTATTTGTCTTGCGGTGAGCTAGCCGGAGTTTATTTGTCTTGAGGTGAGCTAACCAGAGTTTGTTTCCATATACGGTTGTATTACATATTGTTTTGTTTTAAAATCCAGTATTTTTATTCTTGAGTGTGTTAGGAGATATGGTATTTTTTATTCTTAAGTTTGTTTCGATGTACGGTATTTCTAATTTTGTTTTTCTTTCAACATACGGTATTTCTAATCTGCTGTTGTATTGAGACACGGTACTATAATCCATCTCCACTTAAATAATTAATACCAAACGGAAACTTTTCACCTAACAGTAAAGTAGTGATGCAATCCCATGGAATCAAGCTATGCCACAATAGTGTCCAATCTACAATGGTCTGATGGGGTGACCCGTCAAAAGAGCGCACGACAAATGAGCGCCGACATAAGAGCGCAGACAAAAGAGCGCCGACATAAGAGCGCCGACAAAAGAGCGCAGACAAAAGAGCGCCGACATAAGAGCGCAGTCAATTAAAAAAACACATGTTTTACACTAAACGAATAGGACATGGTTAACACTTGTTTTAATTAAACAATCGGCGAGAGAACAACGTCGTTATTTATATATTATGGTTAATATGTTATGAATGCAGTTTGACAATATTTCTAATCCAAGTAACATGGAGAAGATCGAATCACAGAAATGGAAGGTTATTATATTGGTCGAAGGCTACTGATATAGACAGGACAGATCAAATGCTGATGGAACTTATTTCTATTTTGTTAAATTTCATTTCAGTTTATATTCTCACTTTAGGCCTAAAATTTAAAATCTTTGTATGTGTGATTAGATTGAGTTTTGAATAATTGGACTTCACGTTGATTGTACCACTTTTTTTAGTTAAAGAAACTGAACAATTACTTTTTTAATGAAACAACAAAGAGTTAACATCAAACGATGCCTTCTGATCTGAGTTAATTTTCTTGTTTTTATTTATTAAATATGTTTTTTTTTAATTTTTAGTTTGCGCTCTTATGTCGGCGCTCTTTTGTCGGGAAATTAGTGCGCTCTTATGTCGGCGCTCTTATGTCGGCGCTCTTTTGTCTGCGCTCTTATGTCGGCGCTCTTTTGTCGTGCGCTCTTTTGACGGGGTGCCGTCTGATGGATGGTTATTATCCTTGAACACGTGTATAACTCCAGCAACCACTGGTACCATGTGAGACGTACATTTCGAACAACTTCAGCAACATAAATGGTACCATGTGGGACTTACATTTCGAACAAAAATCGTCTGCTTGGATGTCACAAGTGAAGCAGACGCCATTTTCCGAACAACCACCCTGAAAGCAATATTCACAGGTAGTTCTACATCCGGGGCCGTACCTAGAGGGGCCACACTCTGTTGAAATAATGATCTTGGGAAAAATTTGTCAGCTTTTGAAATGTGCAGACTTTTTAAAACATCAGAATAATCAAATTAATGGGTTGACGTGTAGAGGGCACAATTGTTTTTGACTTTTCAAAGATGAAATACAAAAAAATATATTTGCTGTTGTATAATCAATTTGTTGTATGAATTTTTAAGATGTTTAAAAAATGTTCTACAATATTTACAAAATAGCAAATCAACTGTAATTATTTTTTTTAATAAGCCTAGCTGAAGCTTGTATAAAGTCAGCTAAAACATTTTGTGTTTTTGTTTTTACTAAAAGTAAACGATGTTGAATTGTTGAATTGTTTAACTGATGGAATAACATAAAAGACAACATACCCGAAAGTACATAACACATGCATTCATTAGAATTTCATGAAAAAAAATAAGCGCATCTTTAGAGAGCATCTAAAGAACAGCCCAACGGAGTGGTCTAGCGGTAGAGAGCTGGACTGCTAACCCGTAAGTCTCGAGTTCGAATCCGGGTTGAAGTCAGTAGACCGTCCCTGAGTCCATCCAACTCTGATGGGTGCCTAACTCACGTTAGGGAAAGTAAAGGCGGCTGGGCATAGTGCTTACCACACTATCTCTTCATATGCCGAGGTCACAGAAACAAGCAAACTCTACTTCACTTGCCCCATAGACTTTCAGGTTGAAAGGGAACTTCACTACTTTTAAAGAACAGCCCAATGTACACCCCTCCTCTGACAAACATGAGCTCCACCTACCCCCAAACAGCTCCATCTCACAAAAGCCCAGCTGGAAGCCATTAGGTCCCCTGGAGGACGGGTAGACTCTGAACCTGTCGGCTGCGTAGTTCTGGTTCAACCGTCCAATGAACTGGGGCGTCTTGTCCAGGTACACGGCGTGGTCGGCCACCGCTTCCACCATACCCTGCCGTCCGACACCGTCTTCACCAGTGAAGAGTTCCAGTCTAGGCTCTTTCATTTCACTGGCGTCTGTTGGTAGTTTTAGGTGAAGATGGTAGTTTTATGTGAAGATGGCAGTTTTATGTGAAGATGGTAGTTTTATGTGAAGATGGCAGTTTTAGGTGAAGATGGTAGTTTTATGTGAAGATGGTAGTTTTATGTGAAGATGGTAGTTTTATGTGAAGATGGCAGTTTTAGGTGAAGATGGCAGTTTTAGGTGAAGATGGTAGTTTTATGTGAAGATGGTAGTTTTATGTGAAGATGGTAGTGTTATGTAAAGATGGTAGTTTTATGTGAAGATGGTAGTTTTATGTGAAGATGGTAGTTTTATGTAAAGATGGTAGTTTTATGTGAAGATGGAAGTTTTATGTGAAGATGTTAGTTTTATATGAAGATGGTAGTTTTATGTGAAGATGGTAGTTTTATGTGAAGATGGTAGTTTTATGTGAATATTATGTAATGACTCAAGCCTAGCTCTTTGTTTCTTGAGGGATGGGGTGGATTATTTTTATCTAGAATAGTTACCTGGGTGTGCGTAGAGAAATATCATTGTGGGCAACAAGACAGTATCTAGATGTATGTCGAAATAATGGTAGTCGCGCTTTGTTGACACTGTGGTCAGGAAACACGAGTCTGTGCCATAGTTACCGTCCACTGCCCGGTCCGAAGTCTGGCCATTCAGGATCTCGGTACTCTTTGTGGTCAGCTTGGTAGATAACAAGCGGCCTGTAGTTAACGCCAGAGGTTCAAATTCCAAAAAAATTATTCACTTAAGTCTTGATATATAGTAATGAGAGTTTTAAAAATAAAGCTAATGCGAATAAGTATACCGACTTTGGTGAATAAACTAAAAAAAGAATAGAGTTATCGTACACGGGAATAGAGAAAAAAATATAGTTTGGCGAAGACAAAGAATAGTGGTATAAATGTTATAATATCTATGATTCGGAAATGAATGAATATATACAAAAGAGGAAGTATTTTGTATTTATAAATGCTTGGGTAACTAAAATAGTCGATCCGAGACTTCGAGAGTGGACTATTCCAATAATAGGTGTGTCAGCTTGACAGTTGTATTACCTAAGCCGAGACTCTGAGAGTGGACTATTCCAATAATAGGTGTGTCAGCTTGACAGTTGTATTACCTAAGCCGAGACTCTGAGAGTGGACTATTCCAACAATAGGAGTGTCAGCTTGACAGTTGTATTACCTGAGTCACCTGGGCCATAACGTCCACAGCTCGCGAGCTCCAGTGGACGTCATCGAACGATAAAGGTGGGGTGTTAAATTAGGTAAAGCATTCCGTCGTACGAAATAAGCATAGATGTGGGGGTGTATGAATCTGCGACAGTTGAACGTAGGCGAGAGATCGAAGATAGAAGACCAAAGACCTACATAGGCTGATGTAGGTAGAAGACCTAAGACAGGGAACTACCTGGGCTGGTGTAGATGGAAGACCTAACACAGGGACCTACTTGGACTGATGTAGGTGGAAGACCTAAGACAGGGACCTACCTGGGCTGATGTAGGACAAAGACCTAAGACAGGGACCTACCTGGGCTGATGTAGGACAAAGACCTAAGACAGGGACCTACCTGGGCTGATGTAGGGTGAAGATCTAAGACAGGGACCTACCTGGGCTGATGTGGGTCGAAGACCTAAGACAGGGACCTACCTGGACTGATGTAGGTTGAAGATCTAAGACAGGGACCTACCTGGGCTGATGTAGGTTGAAGCCCTAATACAGGGACCTACCTGGGCTGATGTAGAACAGGGACCTACCTGGGCTGATGTAGACCGAACATAAGCTCGCGCCCTCTATGAGCTCAAACCTCTTGATGCCTGTGATCACGGGGTTGCAGTAGAGGTCCACGGTGAAGTCGTCCTGAGCCTTCCGCTTGAGCTTGCCACACTTGACCGTCTTTGACGCGGCGTCATCGTAGCGGAACTTGATCACGTCCCGCTGAGCTAAAACCAGACGTCAAAATCTAGGTCAAGTTCATCTTTGAAAAACTAACTTCATAAACCAGGTGTCAAAATCTAGGTCCACATCATGTTTGAAAAGCTAACTTCATCATCTTCGTTCTCAAGGTTACTATTGAATTGTATTTCCTTTACCACAAGTAAGTATTACGTTTCAATATGTGTTAAATCCTATTCAACCTGCATTTTTTGGATTTGCCTCCAAAGACTTTGTTTACCCAAGAGCAATCTGTTGTTGGATTTTGTAGTTTTTTTTTCTTAAATGGGTTGCTGTCCACAGCTAACGAGCCCCTTCTAGATGAAGATTCGAACTCTAGACTTTTTTGTGATAGCGATTAAACGCACTACAGTCTGACCATGCCGTCACCCAAAAAAAAACGGACAAAAACGCGAGATCGTTTGGTTATTTTTTCCTGAACAGTCCAACATTCACTTATTTAAAATCGTTTTCATTTAAAATTTTAGAGGCCGAGAAGATTTCGTATGGAAATTGTCCTTTTCAATCCTTCAATATTTGCAGTCATACACGGATATTTCAATTAAATAAAACAGGAATTTGTTGTATAATACGTTTTAAAATAACATCTTTGCTATTTTTATATCACCCCCCACTCCCTTCAAAACCTCTCTCCACCTGTCAAGGCACATGAGATCATATACGCTAGCCGCAGGTGCTAGCCGCAGGTGCTAGCCGCAGGTGCTAGCCGCAGGTGCTAGACGCAGGTGCTAGCCGCAGGTGCCAGCCGCAGGTGCCAGCCGCAGGTGCTAGCCGCAGGTGCTAGCCGCAGGTGCCAGCCGCAGGTGCTAGCCGCAGGTGCTAGCCGCAGGTGCTAGCCGCAGGTGCTAGCCTCAGGTGCTAGCCGCAGGTGCTAGCCGCAGGTGCTAGCCGCAGGTGCCAGCCGCAGGTGCCAGCCGCAGGTGCTAGCCGCAGGTGCCAGCCGCAGGTGCTAGCCTCAGGTGCTAGCCGCAGGTGCTAGCCGCAGGTGCTAGCCTCAGGTGCTAGCCGCAGGTGCTAGCCGCAGGTGCTAGCCGCAGGTGCTAGCCGCAGGTGCTAGCCGCAGGTGCTAGCCGCAGGTGCTAGCCTCAGGTGCCAGCCCCAGGTGCTAATTCATTTATTACATAAAAAACATGTTTGAGCATGTCAGAGTGGGGTTTTGGGAGCGACATGTGTTCGTTTGAAATGATAAAATACGTAAAGTACCTGTAACAAACTTACGATTCAAAGAGTAGGTGAGGTAGAGTTCAGCAATTTCAGTGACCTCGGCAAAAGAAGGATTAGTCCATTAAGGACTATACCCAGTCGCATTTACTTTCCCTAACGCGAGTCAGGTACCCATCAGAGCTGGATATCCTCCGACTCGAGAACGGGATGCGAACTCGAGTCTTTCAATCGAACGGCTCTACCATTCGACAATGCGTATAAAACATGTACCTATACACAAAAACACCCCGACTAAACGACTACATGAAACCGACATTACGGAACTGGGACAAATACGACAAAATTATTCAAGTCGACAAAATGTCTCCGTATATTATGTTTTTGCGTGCGTTAATATGCGTGTATGTGTGCGCATGCGTGTATGTGCGCGCATACGTGTATGTGTGCGCATGCGTGCGTGTATGTTTAACGCCAGCATACACACCTTTATCTTTAACAACGACCCGGATGAAAGCGATAGAATACGGCTGGGAAAATGTCATCGTGACGTCACGATATGACGCGTCCAAACAGGTGTCGTCATTGTGATCAAATACTTCCGGGTTGCGGGTTGCACCTTTAGGGGCCAGGTCCACTGTGGAACATTAGGTGAGCATCGTATGGGCGGTGTGAAATTGTGATGTGTTGCACGTGAGTGTTGGATTGATTGAAAGCTGTGAATGCTGTGTAGGTAGTGCTAGTTAAGTAGGTAGTTCTAGTTACAGGGGAAGTTCTAGTTAAGTAGATAGTGCTAGTTAAGTAGGTAGTTCTAGTTACAGGGGAAGTTCTAGTTAAGTAGGTAGTGCTAGTTAAGTAGGTAGTTCTAGTTACAGGGGAAGTTCTAGTTAAGTAGGTAGTGCTAGTTAAGTAGGTAGTTCTAGTTACAGGGGAAGTTCTAGTTAAGTAGGTAGTGAGGTAGTTCTAGTTAAGTGGGTAGTTCTAGTTACGTGGGTAATTCTAGTTAATTAGGTAGTTCTAGTTAAGTTTTGATAGGATAAACTGACATTATAAGAGTGTTAGTAACTTAAAGAATCACTCGACAGTAATACTAAAGGATAGATTGTTGCTTTTGTAGACTAAATTAAAGTTTTACAACCTGTGGGTTGTATTCATTATGTTAGGCGTTTTTAATAATACGACGGGTAACATAGACATGCAATACAAGCAATAGATATACAATATTGACACACGATAGATCATGTTGACTTAAAATATTGACACAATACATGAAACAAGCTTACAACAAATCAAACAGAAGTACAGTACTGACACACAATAGATAAGACAGAGACACAATAGAGACAGCATACTTACAATACTAACACACTATATATTACATCGCCAACAGACTTTCAGTAATGACACAACATATGATACAGATACACAATAGAGTCAGCATACTTACAGTACTGACACACAATAGATCACACAGTCGCACCATAACCAGCATACGTACATTACTAACATACAATAGATCAAACAAACACAAAGTGTCAGCATACTTACAGTACTGACTCACACTAACCAGTATACTTACAGTACTGACACACTAACCGGCATACTTACAGTACTGACACAATAACCGGCATACTTACAGTACTGATACAATAACCGGCATACTTACAGTACTGATACAATAACCGGCATACTTACAGTACTGACACAATAACCGGCATACTTACAGTACTGATACAATAACCGGCATACTTACAGTACTGACACAATAACCGGCATACTTACAGTACTGACACAATAACCGGCATACTTACAGTACTGATACAATAACCGGCATACTTACAGTACTGACACAATAACCGGCATACTTACAGTACTGACACAATAACCGGCATACTTACAGTACTGATACAATAACCGGCATACTTACAGTACTGACACAATAACCGGCATACTTACAGTACTGACACAATAACCGGCATACTTACAGTACTGATACAATAACCGGCATACTTACAGTACTGACACAATAACCGGCATACTTACAGTACTGGCACAATAACCGGCATACTTACAGTAGCGGCACACAATAACCGACATACTTACAGTACTGACACAATAACCGGCATACTTACAGTACTGACACACACTAGATCACACGTACATACAATAGAGTCAGCATACTTACAGTACTGACACACTAACCGGCATACTTACAGTACTGACACACAATAACCGGCATACTTACAGTACTGACACACAATAGACCACACAGAGACACACAATAACCGGCATACTTACAGTACTGACACACACTAGATCACACGTACATACAATAGAGTCAGCATACTTACAGTACTGACACAATAACCGGCATACTTACAGTACTGACACAATAACCGTCATACTTACAGTACTGACACAATAACCGGCATACTTACAGTACTGACACAACCAGCATACTTACAGTACTGACACACTAACCGGCATACTTACAGTACTGACACACAATAGATCACACGAACACACATAGAGCCAGCATACTTACAGTACTGACACACATAGAGCCATTATACTTACAGTACTGACACTGATACCCAAAGAAGGGTAGAGCACACTTGACGCCGTCCTCACAGAATCCGTCAGCCTGGCACCTTCCGTCCGTACACCTGCACTTGAACTCACACTTGTCACCAAACCACCCGGCACCGCAGGCTAAAAATAACCATAGGTTAAACCAGTACAAAAGGTCAACACGATAGCAAAAGTTTTTTTTTTTTTTTTAAATCGATGGTGTATGCGATTTAGATACAGATACTTGTTTATATAGCTAGTACAAGAAACAGTGACACTTCATAACCAGAAATCAAAACTATCGGCTTAGCAGTCTAGCGCTCCACCGCTAGGCAACGCCGTCCCATAAATAAGGGTTAGGATTAGTGTTTACGATAGGGTTAGGATTAGTGTTTACGATAGGGTTAGGATTAAAGATGTGACAAGATTGGGACTTGGTTAAACCTGGTGAAGTTGAAACTGAGGCTGTGGTTGTTGGTCGTCTACGAGAGAGCGTGTGTCAGGCTTATGTGCAACTACCAGATGACTCAACTGACGGGCAACTACCAGATGCCTCAATTGATAGGAAGATGCTTTAACTCATGGGCAACTACCAGATGCCTCAACTGATGGGCAGATGACTCAACTGACGGGCAACTACCAGATGCCTCAACTGACCTGCAAGAACTTGCTGGACTCTGTAGAAGATCAGTAGGCCAACGGTGACCCAACAGCACATGTCACCAGTGTTTGGTGACGTGATCACTTGAAATATGACCCAAGCTGGCTGAGAAGGCTGAGGAGATAAGAAATCCTGATGTGATTTTTTTCACTTTTTAGTTACCCACAACTCAAACTCAAAAATAGCTAATAGTATTGCACGTAAGTACTTAAACCCTAAACTTAGGACGTATTATCAGCATTGTTCACATCGACCTAATCCATCCTAATGAATTTATTTATAGAAATGATAGACATTCTTTCAAACAAGCTCTACATGATTTGAACACTATGCTTAAGCCAAATTTCTACTTGTGCTAATCCTAGGTCCTAGAATGTGAAAGAAATATGCATGGTCTATTATATGGTTATCTAGCGGTCTTCTACATAATAATTTATGTAATATTCTTATAGCAGTTTTTTTCCCCGATAATTAACATCAAAATATATTCAAAACTTACATTTAAAACAAAGCTTGTTGGTTGAGTTATCGTACTAGTCAACAACAGTTTATCTTAACAACAATCTTTATCGTGAATCGTGAAAACACAAGCTATAAGTCTTAGATTTATTTATATTTTAAAAATTCTAACTCTGTCCCTAATCATTAAGTTTAAACCTTACGCCTTACACCTACTTACTACAAGTCTACTATAAGAAACGAAAGGTTTTTAGCACGCTTATATTATTCAAACCATATGAACATTTTATTAACCTTTTGACAGTCTCTCCTAGCATATAAATCTTGAACATATATTCCTGTACTTTAGATATTAGATCTAGATCTAATAGATACACTTGTTTAGTACCTTATAGAGTGAAATGTTTTGTGACCATCAAGTAATACTTCCGTAATCACAAACCTTTAGTTCCGTTTTCGTTTTGCAAGAAGTGCTTTGATGGGCGATTTCGGGATTTCCCTGATAGGTAATAGTAAAAAAACAATTTCTAGAAAGTAGAATCGGAACATTGTTCTTAAATTAACGCAAATCAAAAATGAAAAGAATTATTAAAACCTTTATAATATTAACACCTAGTCTAAAAAGAATAAAATATTTAATTTAAAGATTTTTTTCCGAATGTAGAGATTGCGGTCTGATTGTCCAATTTTTTAAAAAATTTATTCAGGATCATTCCTGAAATGCATGTGTATAACTAGGCGTATTACACGTACGATCAGGGTATGACTTAATAATAAAGTTTAAAGCTTTGGGTTTGCGTTAGGCTTAAGTTTGAGCTTTGTTTAAGTTTTCATTCTTTATTTCACGTATACATTTATAATGTCTAGATTTGGATATTTTTAGCTAATACTCAGCTTCGACATGTAACATCATCTTTAAATATGTGCATCCGAATGCTTAGCATACTTCTCCAACAGCCAAGTGTACAATAACAAAATAGTTCTATTTCGTGTGGCTTTTAAACTGTCATTTGTGAAAGAATAACATGTAGGCCTACTTTAAATTTGACATATTCAAAAATATTTTTAGTATTGGGAAAACCCTTAGTTTCAAAATGGTGCGAAACCAAAATTTTAAGCAATTGTTTATTTACTCATCATTAGAAAAGTTTGACTTCAGACGAAGAAGATTACGTATTGTTTTTGTTTAAGAAAATTTTAAAAGCATAATGTTTTGATCAACCTAGAATTAGGCTGCTGATTCAATGATGGGGACACATGATGTTGTAAGGTGAAAACTTGCTGTGGCAAGATTTTACTGCCATTTTAACAAATCACCGCTGATTATTAGTCTCTCAGCAAAGATGAATTTATGATGCTGAATCTATAGCAAAAACACAAGCTTTGATGATTATGTTGTAGGTAGGTTTGTATTCTGGTTAAAAAAAAACTTTCAAAAAGTAATGTCTATTTATACGTTTCTAACTATCCGGTTTGTTGTTTTTATTTTGCTACTGGTCATGATAATGCCAAAGTTATTTTTGGCTATAATAGTTACCATTAAATTTAACATTACCCCAGACCTATCCTAATTCTAACACTGACCAATACCATGGGAATAAACATTAACATAACCCTCTCCCTGACCTTATCATTGACCTTAACCCTAAGTCAGAGGCGTAGCGAGGGGAGGGGGGGGGGGCGGGGGGTGCGGACCTCACCGGGTGACACCATTTAAGGGGGTGACACCAAGGCAAAAAATAGCAAAATATATAGAGAAAAACTTGAGGGGGCGGTGCAAATCAAAAGTTTCAGGGGGGGGGATGCAAATCGAAAGTTTGAGGGGAGGGGGTTGCAAATCGAAAGTTTGAAAGTTTGTCCCCGGGAAGAGTCGCTACGCCTCTGGGGGGTGACACCATTAAGTGCCGCACCGGGTGACACCCAACCTCGCTACGCCACTCTCCTAAGTAGTTTCCTAACTTGAACCAAAAATGAAATATTTTTATAAAAATTTTGTCATTCTTATTTTTTAAATAACTTTAGCACCCGGTGAATATGGCTGTAGACATTGGTCTCTACCTTATGGTGATGTCGCTCGTACACAGCTCTGCTGCTGCTGGTAAGCTGATTCTACTAGTGTTGGTAACAAACACAAGTTTCTGTATTATTTTTGTACTTTGTCGATCTTTGTTTTGGAAGGAGCACTTCATGCATGTGACACCATTTTGTCGAACTTATTTGATTGTATAATTAAATGTGTGTTTATACAATCGAACTTGTCTCTCTTTTTTATTAACGTCTGTAAATATATCTATGCTTATACGTGCATTGGAACTATAAATGATGTATCTAGATAAGTAGTTACATTTTCAAACCTGCTTGTCAATTGGGCAAGCGATATAGAGTTCACCTGTTATTGTCATCTCGGCATGTAGAGGGATAGTGTGGTCAGCACTAAGCCCAGCCGCTGCTACTTTTCCATACATGAATTAGGTACCCATTAGAGCTGGGTGGACTCGGGAACATTAAATGATTTGAACCCGGACTCGAACTAGAGACTTTCGAATGAGCAGTCTAGCACTCTAGCGCTGAGCCGCGCCGTCCCACTTCCACATAAGTACGTATTTTAAAATTCTACACATAGTGCATATACTCTCATCTCCGGATATAGACAAATAAATATTGATGCATAAACATTGGCTCGATGTGTGAAGTATATATAATATACATATGTTAGATTGTGTACTTTATTTTTAGTTTCCTTTGGTGTTTAGCTGATTGCACCTATCTGAACTATTTTCTACTTGATAAACTAACTTGCATCGTGTCGCTGTGTTTGCTTTCAGTGTGTGAGAGGGGGTGGTTTGGTGACAGCTGTCAGTACAGGTGTCGATGTGACAGCAACAGGTGTCAGTCGGACGGGTTCTGTGAGGGCGGGGTCAGGTGTCAGGCACCGTTCTTCGGGTACCAGTGCCAGTACGGTAAGACATTGTGTCCCATTACTGCAATACTTTGATTTGTTAGACCTACCATTTATTAAGGGCTGGTGTCCGTAGAGCGTCCATGAGTCTACCCAGCTGTGACAGGGACCTGACTCAAGTTTGGGAAAAAATTTAAGCTAATTGCTGACCATACTATCCCTCCAAATGCCGAGATCACTGAAACAGGGGAACTCTACTTCACATTTTCCATGTACTGTCAGGTTCGAAACGATACACTAATTTACTCACTCTTTATGTGGCAGTTAAAGCAGAGTTCCTGTGTGTCTTTGACCTCGGCAGATGAAAGTTTTGTACTGTCTGCACCATGCCTAACCATCCGTCTACAACACAAGTCAGGCTATTAGTTCAATGTGTAGACATCGGTAGATTCACCCACGTTTTAACAGGACTAGAGCCTGAGAACCGATATCGTGACTTCAGTTTTAGAACAGTCTGCTCTTGTACTCGACCACTACGATTCACACTTATACAAACACATGTAATGACAACTATACGAACACATTAATCACACTTATACAAACACATTAAGCACACTTATACAAACACATTAATCACACTTATACAAACACATTAAGCACACTTATACAAACACATTAATCACACTTATACAAACACATTAATCACACTTATACAAACACATTAAGCACACTTATACAAACATATTTAATCACACTTATACAAACAATGTAATGAAGTGTATGACCAAGTATATTAAAAGATATATTATCTGTAATCCCTGTAGCGAACCTGGCTCACCGAGCTATACAGAGCCCCTCATGTGCAGCCATCCATGACAACGATGACGCTACCTGTATGGAGGACCAAGATGGCTGTCTCCTAACCTTGAGACACTCTCATCCCATCCTGTTTGTCCGAGTGGTCGTCAAGTTGAAAGGTAAATCAGGCAGCCGTACCTGCGACATTACTAAAGCAATTAAACTAATCAATTAATTTACGTATGCCGTGAAGAGAAGAATTTACAGCTATAGTAAGAAAAAGTTAATATTGTAATTATATCCTCTTTTCACGTTCGAGTCTAGGACACGGGGGGGGGGGGGGGGGGGGGCGTCTTACGTTTTTTTTTGTCGGTCTCTTTCTAGGCTTTTCCTTGAGACTGTCCATATCTTGCCAGTTGGTTCTCGGCTTTGCATCTCCATTTCTCCCTTGGTTTTGTCTTTTTCGGTTTTTTTTTGAGTCAAATTTAGCGCGGTTACAGGAATTTCATCAGACTTTATCCTGAGAATATGACCCATTCAACACCTTTTATTTTTTTATTATTTCAAAACAATACACAATTTGGTGAGGGGGCGGGGTTGTTTGCTTATTTATTTTTTTTTGTTTTTTTTTTAATTTCAATAATTAAATAGGATGCTTAATTGAAATTTAGTCTTATTTCTTTTTTTAAATTGAGTTAAATAGATTTTTCAAAAGGGCTGTTAAAAGCAGGCAACGATTTTCTACAAAATGACGCCTTCTACTATTGGTATGATGTTATCTTCTCCCGTGGTTTTTACTCGATTCCTGAATTTTTAAACTTCACTCTTGTTTGTTTGTTTCATCTTCACTCTTCTTTCTCCAATAGCCGAGCGTGACACTGTGACGTTACGTTACAGACCCCAGGGACAGAATGTGAACCAGTTATGTGACAGATCAGCCAGATACCCGTTGGATGATTTTACTGTAGACATTTATTGTCGGCCGTCGTTGTTCAAGATTCATACAGTAGAGTTCGTGGGAACAAAATCTCTTTGCTCGGCTTATATTACCCCAGGCTAGTATTTTACTCTTGTAGTGTACTGATATTTGACATTCTTGAACATACGATTTTGTATGTATTGGTAGCTGATTATATTTTAAACAATTTTCTTTTCCTACTAAAGTAAAGTTACCATTTCAAACCTGGCGGTCCATTGGGCAAGTGAAGTAGAGTTCACCTGTTTCTGTGACCTCGACTTATAATGGTATAGTGTAGTCAGCACTATGCCCAGTCGCCGTTGTTTCCCTAACGGGAGGTAGGTACACATCAGAGCTGAGTTGACTCAGGGACTGTCTACTGACTTGAACCCAGATTCGAACTTGAGACTTTCAGGTTAGCAGTCTAACGCTCTACTGCTTGGCAATGCAGTTCTTTCCTTTTTAAATAAAACCAGTATCCATCTCCTGAGTTTGTGTTCGTCTCCAATACGGAAACAATACGTATTGAAACTATACTTCTATAGGTATATCTTAGTTACAACCCAGTAAGGAAACAATACGTATTGAAACTACTTCTATAAGTATATCTTAGTTACGACCCAGTAAGGAAACAATACGTATTGAAAATATACTTCTATAAGTATATCTTAGTTACAACCCAGTAAGGAAACAATACGTATTGAAAATATACTTCTATAAGTATATCTTAGTTACAACCAAGTAAGAAAAAAATACGTATTGAAACTACTTCTATAAGTATATCTTAGTTACAACCCAGTAAGGAAACAATACGTATTGAAACTATACTTCTATAAGTATATCTTAGTTACAACCCAGTAAGGAAACAATACGTATTGAAACTATACTTCTATAAGTATATCTTAGTTACAACCCAGTAAGGAAACAATACGTATTGAAACTATACTTCTATAAGTATATCTTAGTTACAACCCAGTAAGGAAACAATACGTATTGAAAATATACTTCTATAAGTATATCTTAGTTACAACCCAGTAAGGAAACAATACGTATTGAAACTACTTCTATAAGTATATCTTAGTTACAACCCAGTAAGGAAACAATACGTATTGAAACTATACTTCTATAAGTATATCTTAGTTACAACCCAGTAAGGAAACAATACGTATTGAAACTATACTTCTATAAGTATATCTTAGTTACAACCCAGTAAGGAAACAATACGTATTGAAACTATACTTCTATAAGTATATCTTAGTTACAACCCAGTAAGGAAACAATACGTATTGAAAATATACTTCTATAAGTATATCTTAGTTACAACCCAGTAAGGAAATAATACGTATTGAAACTATACTTCTATAAGTATATCTTAGTTACAACCCAGTAAGGAAACAATACGTATATGAAACTATACTTCGATAAGTATATTTTTCGTTCAGGCCGTTTATTCTCACCCAGGCTTAAGATGTTATTTTTCTCGTTCTTTTATTGCACATAATTTTATTCAATGAATGGATTTTTTTTTTCGTTTCAGTAAAAACAATACCTAGGCCACCATCACTGCAATCCACAACAAACCATACACCCCAAACAAACCATACACCCCAAACAAACTCTGCACCCCCACAGTGGCAGCCGCCAACAAATGATACACTCACACAACTGCAATCCACAACACACCCTACACCCCCACATTGGCAGCCCCCCACAAACCCTACACCCCCACGTTCGCATTCCCAAACAAACCCTACACCCCCACGTTCGCATTCCCAAACAAACCCTACACCATTACGGCCGCAGCCCCCCACAAACCCTACACCCCCACGTTCGCATTCCCAAACAAACCCTACACCATTACGGCCGCAGCCCCCCACAAACCCTACACCCCCACGTTCGCATTCCCAAACAAACCCTACACCCCCACGTTCGCATTCCCAAACAAACCCTACACCATTACGGCCGCAGCCCCCAACAAACCCTACACCCCTACGGCCGCAACCCCAAACAAACCCTACACCCCCAACAGCAGCCCCACCCCCTAGACCAAACAACTGCCTGGCGGGTGCCATAGACCCGGCAACACACAGATGTGTCCTTGGTTGTCATGTCAAATTCTGGAGCGAGAACTGTTCCAACGGTAGGTGTCTTATGTCGTCTGGTAGTTTCTCTATCGTGCAGTTTACAGTGTATTATTATTTAATTTATATCAGTACTGAGATAAACTAATCTCATTTAATTTCTCTGTATTTGATAAAATAGATAGATCTATTTTCCATTTTAAATATTTGTCAACAATTCTCACAGTTAAAAATATGACTTAGTTGAATCTTTTTTGGTTTCTGTTTTTGGTAAAATACCTGATAGATATATTTTTTTTATTTAAAATAGTTAACAAATAGCATATTAAAAAACAAGACTCAGTTGAATCCCATTTAGTTTCTGTTTTCCATAAAATATTTGATAGATTTATTTTCCATCTGTTAATTGTAGAGTGTGGTTTATGCCATGTAGAGTGTGGTTTATGCCATGTAGAGTGTGGTTTATGCCATGTAGAGTGTGGTTTATGCCATGTAGAGTGTGGTTTATGCCATGTAGAGTGTGGTTTATGCCATGTAGAGTGTGGTTTATGCCATGTAGAGTGTGGTTTATGCCATGTAGAGTGTGGTTTATGCCATGTAGAGTGTGGTTTATGCCATGTAGAGTGTGGTTTATGCCATGTAGAGTGTGGTTTATGCCATGTAGAGTGTGGTTTATGCCATGTAGAGTGTGGTTTATGCCATGTAGATTGTGGTTTATGCCATGTAGATTGTGGTTTATGCCATGTAGAGTGTGGTTTATGCCATGTAGAGTGTGGTTTATGCCATGTAGATTGTGGTTTATGCCATGTAGAGTGTGGTTTATGCCATGTAGAGTGTGGTTTATGCCATGTAGAGTGTGGTTTATGCCATGTAGAGTGTGGTTTATGCCATGTAGAGTGTGGTTTATGCCATGTAGAGTGTGGTTTATGCCATGTAGAGTGTGGTTTATGCCATGTAGAGTGTGGTTTATGCCATGTAGAGTGTGGTTTATGCCATGTAGAGTGTGGTTTATGCCATGTAGAGTGTGGTTTATGCCATGTAGAGTGTGGTTTATGCCATGTAGAGTGTGGTTTATGCCATGTAGAGTGTGGTTTATGCCATGTAGAGTGTGGTTTATGCCATGTAGAGTGTGGTTTATGCCATGTAGAGTGTGGTTTATGCCGCTAAAACTCCATCTGTTTATTGTAGAGTGTGGTTACTGCGCAGGCGCAGGGGCGTGTCATCAGATGAACGGCAGGTGTGAGGCCGGTTGTTTGGAGGGGTATGAGGGAGATGGTTGTCACAGTGAGTACTTGAATTTTTTTTTTAAACTTTAAGTTACCAGAAGCCACGCGTTTAATATACGGCTGCACATCTGCGCTGTGTACGAATTTTGTCAAAATAAAAATTTAAGGTGTGGGTCGCTTCATAAATTTCTAATAAGGTATTCAATACATAATATAGCTACCCATGCTTTTCTTCAGTAGTTCATTATAATATTTATAGAAAATCATTTATTTTCTCCTTTTTAGTGCATTCTTACATAAAAGCATGTTGTGAAAACGTTGTTTTTTTTTCCATCAAAATTACATTTCTGTTTTCAACGACAGAAGCTATAGCTAAGTTGAGAGGGAAATATAAGTTGTTGCAAGATAAACGGAGACGTAGGCGACAGGCAAATAATTGTGCAGGTGGGACAAATGACCCTGCAACAGGTGCCTGTACAGGGGGCTGCGTCGCTGGATACGCCGGAGCAGATTGCAATGAAGGTAAATATTCTTTCAGGTGTGTGTGTCAGCCAAGTCAGGTGTGTGTCAGTCAAGTCAGGTGTGTGTCAGTCAAGTCAGGTGTGTGTCAGTCAAGTCAGGTGTGTGTCAGTCAAGTCAGGTTTGTGTGTCAGTCAAGTCAGGTTTGTGTGTCAGTCAAGTCAGGTGTGTGTCAGTCAAGTCAGGTGTGTGTCAGTCAAGTCAGGTGTGTGTCAGTCAAGTCAGGTTTGTGTGTCAGTCAAGTCAGGTTTGTGTGTCAGTTAAGTCAGGTGTGTGTCAGTCAAGTCAGGTGTGTGTCAGTCAAGTCAGTTGTGTGTCAGTTAAGTCAGGTATGTGTCAGTCAAGTCAGGTGTGTGTCAGTCAAGTCAGGTTTGTGTGTCAGTCAAGTCAGGTGTGTCAGTCAAGTCAGGTGTGTGTCAGCCAAGTCAGGTGTGTGTCAGTCAAGTCAGGTGTGTGTCAGTCAAGTCAGGTTTGTGTGTCAGTCAAGTCAGGTGTGTGTCAGTCAAGTCAGGTTTGTGTGTCAGTCAAGTCAGGTGTGTGTCAGTCAAGTCAGGTGTGTGTCAGTCAAGTCAGGTGTGTGTCAGTCAAGTCAGGTTTGTGTGTCAGTCAAGTCAGGTGTGTGTCAGTCAAGTCAGGTGTGTGTCAGTCAAGTCAGGTGTGTGTCAGTCAAGTCAGGTTTGTGTGTCAGTCAAGTCAGGTTTGTGTGTCAGTCAAGTCAGGTGTGTGTCAGTCAAGTCAGGTGTGTGTCAGGTCAGGCAAGTCAGGTGTGTTTGTGGGGGGGGGGGCTTGATGTTTGCGGGGGGGGGGGTGAGCTTGATGCTGCCGGGGTTTGATAAAATTCATACGTTGGGGATTGCTGTAGGTTTTAAGAAAAAGTGTGTAGGTGCTACATATATGGCCAACATGTTGTTAGGTAGATTTTCAGGAGGCTTTACATACAACATATATTAATTTAATTTTATAATGTGTTGTACAATTCCAGAGTGTATACACTGTGGTGGTACCGGAGCTTGCCACCAAACTACACATATATGTACCGAGAGTTGTGCTGCAGGTTATCACGGGGAACATTGCTCTCATAGTAAGCTTTGTTTTGTTATACCACACTACATCGTACTAGATCATACTACATCGTACTACATCATACTACATCATACTACATCATACTACATCATACTACATCATACCACATCATACTACACCATACTACATCATACTACACCATACTGCATCGTACTACACAATACTACATCATACCACATCATACTACGCTATACTACTTCATACTACTTTATACTACACCAAACTACACCATACTACATCATACTACATCATACTACATCATACTACACCATACTGCATCGTACTACACCATACTAGATCATACTACATCATACTACATCATACTACATAATACTACATCATACTACACACATACTACATCATACTACATCGTACTATTTCATACTACTTCATACTACTTTATATTACACGACACTACACCATACTACATCATACTAAACTATACTACTTCACACTACACCATAATACATCACACTACACTATACTACTTTGTACTGCACCCAAGCTACAACCTGATACAAAATGTTACATCACCATACTACATCATACTACATCATACTACACCATACTAAAGCTACAAACTGCTACAAAATGTTACATATTTGAAAAGGTTTAAAATGTTACCAAAATAAAAATGTCCCTTTCTAATCTGGCGGTCTATGGTGCAGATGAAGTAGAGTTTTTTAATTATTTTTTTCTGTAGCCTTGGAAGATCATGCAAGTGTGTGAGTCAGCAGGAAGCAAAGCCGCTTTTACAACATGCTACCAAATTGTATACCATGCTACAACATGCTACAGCATACTAGAATTCTGTACCCCCCCCCCCCCCCCCCCCCCCCGAACGAAATGAAATTTATATAGAGAATATGAGAATATATACTTTTAACAGTGTCTGCTTCCCCATGGAAATTTTAGTCCGCCCCCCCCCCCCAATTTTTTTTCAAATATACCTCCTCCCCCCCCCCCCCCCCCCCCCCCCCCGGGTGGAAAAAAAAGTTAAGATTTGAAATCAATCTGTGGTTACTAACTGGGGGTTCTCTTTCCCTGCCAGCCTGCGTCAACTGTGGAGGGAACGGCGCCTGCGACAGGACTACAGCCGCCTGTCAAAACGGATGTAGCAGCGATTTCCAAGGCGAGCGCTGTCTCGGTAAGTCCCGGATGTTGTCGGGCTACTCCCCTGATAAGAGTGAAACCGGAAGTCAAACGAAGAAATACCTTTTTATCATTATTCTTTTTTATTTTACTTACTAATTTAATCACAGATATACGGCGGTTTTGATTTTTTATTTTGAATTTTGATATATGATTTATTCTGTTATTATTTTTACAAATTATATATATATATATATATATATATATATATATATATATATATATATATATATATATATATATATATATATATATATATATATATATATATGTAGGTAACTGGCTATGGGTCTAGAACCAGCCTGTATAATCTCTAACCCATGTAACTGGCTAAGGTTTCTAGAGTCAGCCAACATAATCTCTAAACCTATGATTTGTGTTTGTACACTTGCTATCCTCAGACCCAAAGAAGCCTTGGTACAAGAACATCTACTACATTATAGCGGGACTCATGGTCTTTATGGTCATTCTTTTGCTCATTCTCTACTTCTGTTGTCGGAAGGCTGTCTACGTCAAGAGGGAGATCAAAGATATCCCGGATGGTAAGTCATAGATCAAAGATATCCCGGATGGTAAGTCATAGATCAAAGATATCCCGGATGGTAAGTCATAGATCAAAGATATCCCGGATGGTAAGTCATAGATCAAAGATATCCCGGATGGTAAGTCAGAGATTACAGATATCCCGGATGGTAAGTCGTAGATCACAGATATCCCGGATGGTAAGTCCTAGATCACAGATATCCCGGATGGTAAGTCCTAGATCACAGATATCCAGGATGGTAAGTCATAGATCACAGATATCCCGGATGGTAAGTCATAGATCACAGATATCCCGGATGGTAAGTGATAGATCAAAGATATCCCGCATGGTAAGTCATAGATCACAGATATCCCGGATGGTAAGTGATAGATCACAGATATTCCGGATGGTAAGTCCTAGATCACAGATATCCCGGATGGTAAGTCATAGATCACAGATATCCCAGATGGTAAGTCCTAGATCACAGATATCCCGGATGGTAAGTCATAGATCACAGATATCCTGGATGGTAAGTCATAGATCACAGATATCCTGGATGGTAAGTCATAGATTACAGATATCCTGGATGATAAGTCATAGATTACAGATATCCTGGATGATAAGTCATAGATTACAGATATCCTGGATAGTAAGTCCTAGATCACAGATATCCCGGATGGTAAATCATAGATCACAGATATCCTGGATGGTAAGTCATAGATTTCAGATATCCTGGATGATAAGTCATAGATTACAGATATCCCGGATGGTAAGTCCTAGATCACAGATATCCGGATTGTAGGTCGTAGATCACAGATATCCCGGATGGTAAGTCCTAGATCACAGATATCCCGGATGGTAAGTCATAGATCACAGATATCCCGGATGGTTAGTCCTAGATCACAGATATCCCGGATGGTAAGTCCTAGATCACAGATATCCCGGATGGTAAGTCATAGATCACAGATATCCCAGATGGTAAGTCCTAGATCACAGATATCCCGGATGGTAAGTCATAGATCACAGATATCCCGGATTGTAAGTCATAGATCACAGATATCCTGGATGGTAAGTCATAGATTACAGATATCCTGGATGATAAGTCATAGATTACAGATATCCTGGATAGTAAGTCCTAGATCACAGATATCCCGGATGTTAAATCATAGATCACAGCTATCCTGGATGGTAAGTCATAGATTACAGATATCCTGGATGATAAGTCATAGATTACAGATATCCTGGATAGTAAGTCCATGATCACAGATATCCCGGATAGTAAGTCCTAGATCACAGATATCCCGGATTGTAAGTCATAGATCACAGATATCAAAGATGGTAAGTTCTAAATTACAGATGTCACAATTGGTAAGTCATAGATTAAAGATTGCACAATTGGTAAGTCATAGATTACATAATGTCACAGCTGTTGTCCTAAATTAAAGATGGCTTCCTTGGTAAGTTATATATTAATGATGTTCCCGATTGTAAGTCCCTTGTGCTTTAAGTCTCGAATGTTCTGCCTGTCTTTGATAATCTCTGATTCTCTGTCTGTGAAGCCTGTTATTGTTTGTCTGTGCAAAATTAATAATAATTTTCTGAAGTCTGTCTTTGAGATTTTTATTTGTTAAAGCTTTATAATCGGTCATTAATGGCCTTGATTAGTTATGTCTTTGAAGTGCATCTATGTAGTGTTTGTTTTAACTGGCTTTATTGAAAGATATTTTACATTAAAACTTATCTGATTATAACTTATCACACAATTACCATTCATTGAAAACATTACTTTACTCAAAAACTAACTGGTTTATCACCACGTACTGCCATTTATAGATAAAAAGGACGACGACATTACCGGGAAGGGGTCAGCAAAAAAAAAGAAACAAGGCTCATCGGGAAAGGACGAGTCGGGAACGGAAGAACCGGCAAAGGAAGAACCGGTAAAAGAAGAACCGGCAAAGGAAGAACCGGCAAAGGAAGAAAAGGAAAAAGAGAGTAAGGAGAAGAAAAGAAAGGAAAAGGCAGGGAAGGAAAAGGAAGGAAAGGAGAAGGGTGTAGAAAAAGAACCAAAAACAAAACCGGAGAAAAAGGAGAAAACGAAATCCGCCAAACCAGAGAAAAAGCAACAGTCCGACGATGCCAGCGTCAGGAGCTATAAACCCCCAGCGAAAGGTAAAGACAAGGACGCCGGATCAGTCTCGTCGTCCGTTGATAAATCCGACGTGTCGTCCGAGGCAGCCCCCGCCCCAGCTAAACCACCCCCCAAAGCTAAACCCCCGCCCGTCAAGCCAAAGAAAAGGGCGACGTTCAAGGATGTGCCCCCCTCGCCGCCATCAGAAGAGGAAGTTGTTGTCGCCATCCCAAAGCTGAAATCCTCGGCGCCCCGGGAGGTGAAGCCTCAAGGCATCGGGGTGAGAATTCGGAAGATGAGCGAGAGGTTTTGGATACAGAAGGAGTGGGGGGAGACAGAGGACGGGAGGTCGTACAAGAAAGAGAAAGAGGAATATGATTTTGATGAATAAGCGTTTTTTTATCGCGTTAAAATATTAAATATGTACCTTATGAAAATAATTTTATGTAACTAATGTGTGATCGCACGGAGAGAAGATTACTTTACAATTGTAATGCTTTTATACGTGAGGATAGTGATATATTAAAGTAATAATTGATTACAAACGTAATGGTTGTCTGCTATATTTACATAATTTATAATCTTTATTTTTGTAATTTATAGGTTTTGTAACTGTTATATTTGTAGCCAAGATATTTATAGTTATCAAATATTGAACTATCTTTTTATGTAGAATTATATAATAAAAATATTTTTATTTCATTTTCATTCTGGTACTTTTCCTTCATTTTATGCAAAAAGTTTCTAAAACAGTTGTTCCATTATATCCAAACTAACAAATTTTCATGCTGAAATTAAGTAGGATATGACTACTGGGATTTAGGGGTCATCCATTTATGACGTCCACACGCGGGGGGGGGGGGGGGGGGGGGTCCGAAAAAAACTGACTTTTTTGGACGCATATGGACTTGTGTAAGGAAAAAACGTGGATTTTTGTGGACGGAAGAGGGGGGGTCCAAAAATAATAAAAAAAATTGTGGACGTAATAAATGGATGACCCCTTAGCGGGTGAATGACAACACGCAGTTAATCAACCCAAATGTTTAGAGTTCCGTTCACAGGCCGTAGAACGTTCCTGATGTCACCCAGCTCAGTAGGGTACCTGATTTAGAGTTACGTACTTATACAGCTAGCTTTAATGTATCTGGTGACGTGTCTTTATCTAAGCAGATATTTGAGTAAAAAAAAAAAAGTAAAGTTTCCCTTTCAAACCTGACGGTCAATGGGGCAAGTGAAGTAGAGTTCACTTGTTTCTGTGACCTCGGCATATGAAGAGATAGTGTGGTCAGCACTATGCCCAGCCGCCTTTACTTTCCCTAACATAAGTTAGGTACCCATCAGAGTCGGGTGGACTCAGGGACGGTCTACTGACTTGAACCCGGATTCGAACTCGAGACTTACGGGTTAGCAGTCCAGCTCTCTACCGCTAGACAGATATTTGAGTGTGTGTGTTAAATTAAAAATCCATATGCAAGACGTGTGGACAAAAACACAGGCCAAATGTTAGCAGTCTAGAAAACGAATGTAGTATGTTAAACCAGAATATCAGTGTTTCTTCCAGACTTTTTCTCCGGGGGGGGGGGGGGGGGGGGCACTTAAAATTTCCGGGGGGGGGGCGGTAGACTTTCTTCGGGGGGGGGGGGGGGGCGGACACTGTTAAAAGTATATTTTCTATATAAATTATATACATTTAATTTCGTTCAAGGGGGGCTGTAGAATTTTTTCGGGGGGGGGGGAGGGGGGCTTAGCCCCCCCCCCCCCGAAGAGATGCCTGGAAGAAACTCTGCATAATAGTGTGATCCACTTTCCGCTTTCCTTGCATATAAAAATTGACTTGAGACAGTAGTCGGTTCGAGTTTGATGTACATGATTGGGTTCGAGTCTGTCCAGTTTATAGCTGGGGTCAGGAACCCATCTAGGAGGGAAAACTCCACAATAGAAAAAACTGCATCCTTGAAGTTGGATGGACAAAGGCTATAAAATCAAATCCTAAA
The DNA here is from genome assembly GCF_028476545.2 of Physella acuta. Classification (NCBI taxonomy): domain Eukaryota; kingdom Metazoa; phylum Mollusca; class Gastropoda; family Physidae; genus Physella; species Physella acuta. Next base: position 198,774 of record NW_026731818.1, read on the forward strand.
AGATAAGCAGGCTGAAATCGGAATCAATTGTCTATATGGCGCATAACAGGTTGGCACATAACAGGTTGGCACATAACAGGTTGGCACATAACAGGTTGGCACATAACATGTTGGCACATAATACTTGATTGTGTTGGAGGAAATCTCGTCTAACATCACTGTTAAGAATGACAACGACGAAGAAGATGTGTTTTTGGTTAGTTTTGGACCTCGTTGACAGATGCTTCTCATCTTCAAGTGACCATTTTTTTAAAAGTCGAGTAACTTTGTATAGGTGTGTAGGAATGGTCTTTATTTATAGTCGTTATCTCAATCAAATGACCCTGTCAGAATGTTTTGACAGGCCTATTAGATAGTTTACAGTTAATCCTCTGGTTCAAGATGCTCGTCGTTTTTAGATAAGAAATGTCAGTGTAGTCATAAAATCAGATGGATATATCGCAGCTGGAGCAACGCCTAGCCGGAACAGAATGAAATATTATTTTCCAAAAGTTACCTAGCTATTTTAAAATCTTAAGTTATTTGTTTTTGTATCTTACATCAATAAACTATTTTTTTAATTTTTCCAACACACTAAAAGACTAAACGACCATTAAATGGGTTTGATGACTTGCTGTAAAGAAAATCACAAGATTTACCCAAACTATTTTTACACATTTTGCACACTTATCTAAGCACAAATCAGCACCGTCATTGTACAAACTACTTCCGCTTAGTCTACGATTCAATTTCTTTGGTTTTCATTCTTCTACGGAAGAGGGCTTACAATTTGTCTCTTAAAGTTCATAGTTCCTTTAAGCTTGTAAGGGTTGGCTTGACAATATAAAAGGTAGAAATGTACGATTTTAGTGTAATCGAATTATTAAAGACTAGAGTTACTCATAGTTTTAAGAAAAGTAGAAAGAATTGATGTTAAGACATAGATCTAAAAAAGACAAGACTTGATTGTGATCTAGCTATAATTCTTACTTAAATAATGGTGTTTAGATTGCGATAGAGACCATTGCAGTACAGTATTCTGTAGACTGTAGACGATTTAAGATACATTGGGAAGGTTAGTTGAGAAATACATGCAATAGAAAAAGTAAACCACGATAGACGATGTCATGTTTACGTTTTTTACAGCTTTAAGTCATAAGTGTGTGACCGACCGATTACAGGTGATCGAAATATGAATCAGAAAACAGTTACCCTAGATCTAGAAGCTTAAAGCTAAATTTTCAAAGCGTAGATTAACATTTTATAAAGTAGAAAATAGTTTTAAATTAGGATGACGTGACTGTGTAATTGAAAAGGTCAACAGTTAAGATATTTTTTTTTAAAGTGGTAATTGCTTCTTTAATTTTCATTTTGAAGAAACGTATTTGCTTTTTATTGTGTGTTGTATCGGACAGGGGCTACATTTGATGGGCGTCACTAGGGTGCTAGTCACAACAAAATATCTGCTGCTTATGATTGTTGATACAACGTTTTCACGTGAGTTGTTTTTTGTTTTGTACACGTGTGGAGTGAGTTAAAGCGGACTGCTGGTCAGTGTTTCTTCCAGACTTATTTCTCCGGGACGGCACTTGAAATTTTCAGAGGGGGGTGTGGACTAAAATTTCCGGGGGGGGGGGGGGGGGTTCTGCTCCACGGAAGAGATGCCTGGAAGAAACTCTGCTGCTGGTTGTAGACGAGGTACCAACGGATGGGTCTATATTTCTTTACTCTCTGTCAGCTTCACACCCCTCACGTTAGTCAAAAGTATTTTTAATCTGCTGCAATCACCTCCTCCCTTTGTCTGTCACCACTAGTCCCTCCCATCCCAACTTCCTTCTCACATCTACCCCCTCCCATATCTCTTTCTCTAGCACTGACCCTTCCCGCCCCCTTCTCCCTCTTACCTCATGCCCTTAACTCCCCACCCTCTCTCTTACCTCATGCCCTACCATCCCACCCTCTTACCTCATGCCCCCATCCCACCCTCTCTGTCATCACTAGTCCCCCCCATCCCTCCCTCTCTCTTACCTCATGCTCCTACCATCCCACCCTCTCTCTTACCTCATTCTCCTACCATCCCACCCTCTCTCTTACCTCATTCTCCTACCATCCCACCCTCACTCTTACCTCATGCTCCTACCATCCCACCCTCTCTCTTACCTCATTCTCCTACCATCCCACCCTCACTCTTACCTCATGCTCCTACCATCCCACCCTCACTCTTACCTCATGCTCCTACCATCCCATCCTCTGTCTTATTTCTTGCACCCCCACCCTTCCAAACCACCCTCTCTGTCATCACTAGTTCCCCCCCCCCCCCAATCCCAACCTCTCTCTTACCTCTACCCTTCCCTCCCTCTCTAGCACGAACCCCTTCACTCTCACTTCATACCCCTCCCATCCCAACCTCCCTCTATGGCACTAACCTTTCCCTCCCCCTCCCTCTTACCTCTACCCCTCCTATCCCTCCCTCTCACCCCATACCCCTCCCATCCCTCCCAGAATGCCCCGAGGGCTGGTTTGGCAACAAGTGTGAGTACCAGTGCCACTGCCAGGACCAGAATTGTGACGCCAGTGGCGCGTGTCCTGTAGGTGCTAAATGTGCCAGGTCCTACTTCGGATTCGCTTGTCAATATTGTGAGTAGTGCGTGTAGCCTGTGTCAGTACTGTGGGTACTATCAGTGTGTATTTGTTAGTACTAATGTACGATGTGTTTGTCAGAGGCGTAGCGGGGGGGACATATGTCCCCGGGCGCCGAGCTTAGGGGGCGCCAAAATGGATTGGAAAAACAAATTGAAAGTTTGAGTGGGGGTGCAAATCGAAAGTTTGAGAGGGGGGGGGGGGGAGGGGTGGAAATCAAAAGTTTGAGGAGGGGGGTGCAAATCAAAAGTTTGAGGGGTGCAAATCGAAAGTTTGTCCCCGGGCGCGGGAAGGGTCGCTACGCCTCTGGTGTTTGTACTTATCAGTGCTGTCAGTACTAAGGTACAATGTGTTTGTACTTATCAGTGCTGTCAGTACTAAGGTACAATGTGTTTGTACTTATCAGTGCTGTCAGTAGTATGTGTTGTTTTAACCAAAACAATACAAACAAAAAAAATGTATTTGGAGCTGAGGGCGGGGTAGAAATGTGTGTAGTTCCGACTTTTTCTGATGCTTTATGACGACAGAGGGTGGGGTTCGGGGTTCGATGATGATTAGTGACAATAGACCGTGGGGCTCGGGGTTCGGGTTATACCAGTCCAGTCTGAGAACCCTGTGCACTGTCGACTCCAATATCAAAATACTATATGATCATGTATTAAAACTGCTTTAAAAACACCCCTGTCCTAATAATGCCTTATCCTACCGTAATCTCAGAGGAAATAAAAGGTCCTTTTAACAAAGCAATCAGACGTGTTGTTGCAAGAAATCATATAGGCAGCGATTTCACCTACCTTATCCATTTAGACGTTTGTACTTTACACTCGTTACCTCCCTTGCAGAGAACTGAATAGGTACTCTTCTGATCAGCTCATGCAATGAAACTACTACATTCTCCTACCATCTTAAGTAAGGATGTCCTTTCTGAATTTACGGTACATAGGGAAGGAGAGAGTACACCAGTTTGGGAATATGGAGGGATGAAGTCGTCAATTCTATGCCCAGTCGTCTATTCTTTCCCTAGTACGTGTCAGGTACCCAACAGAGCTCGGTGAACGTAGGGACGTTCTACTAGCCCGAGACTTCTGGGTTACCAGACGTAAGCACTACCGCTCTGCCACGTCGTTCCTTATCCACTATGTGCAGATAATAAAATGGCACTGTTACCAGACTCACAGATAGCACATCTAAGCTATTACCTCCCTTGGGTACACGTGAAAGGGCCAATACATTTTTATAGACAACATATTTACCTCCCTTGTGTACAACGTGAAAGGGCCATTACATTTTTTATAGACAACATATTTACCTCCCTTGTGTACAACGTGAAAGGGCCAATACATTTTTATAGACAACTTATTTACCTCCCTTTTGTACACTGTACACAACATATTGACCTCCCTTGTGTACACCGTGAAAGGGCCATTACCCCCTACACAGACAACAAATTACCTCCCTCCCAGATAACATAATGGACCAACGGACCGCCGACTACTTGCTAGACGATGACGACACGACTTGCTCCAAGGCCGAGATTACAGCAGCGACTAATGACGACAAAACAGATCAAATCTTCACTTTCGCCTGGATCGTTCTGTCAAAAAAAGGTACGGTCAGTAACGGAATCAGTGCTTTCATAAGTAAATATTACGGTCTTAACGAATCAGTGTTTTCATAGGTAAACATTACGGTGGTAGGGTAAAACACAGAAGCAGTTTTCACCCCCCCCCCCCTCCTCCCTCCCATCCCCATTGTTACAAAAGGTCAGACAGCCTATCCCCCCCCCCCCCCCCCACTACCTTAAAATGACGTCCCTTTCAAAAAGTTTTTTTTTTTATTTAAACAGGAATGTCTAAATAAAATACCTACAGTGCTCGGCAAGCTTTTTAACATATTAAAGAATTTTAATTACAATTTACACAAACATTCTTTGAAAATCGCGAAAGGACGATCAAAACCCAGTTTCTACCATTACATTTGTAAACACATGTGTTTTTGTCAAACCTTCTCACCACCCATCGCTCTCTTCCCTTCGCCACAAATTTCGTCGCAAAATGCTCTCTCCTAAACTAGACAAAATAATGTCGATTTACGTCTCGTATCATTAAGATTACACAACATTGAATAGGTTTTCTCATTGTTTTCAGCGGCCATCCGGGACCTCAAGTTCTCATTTTTAAACGCCGACCGCCGGTCAGTCGTCTGCTCCGGCTGGGTGTTCACTGACGTCACCAGCAAGATTGTGGAGCTACGATGTACCAACAACATCTTGTTCACGAAGTTCAAGGTCACAACCAAAAGCGCAGTCGAGGTCTGCGGCTTGTACATCGGCAGAGGTGGGAAATTGGTTTATTTGTAGAGGTGGGACATTGGTTTATTTGTAGAGGTAGAATTTAGTTTATTGGTAGAGGTGGGAACTTGGTTTATTTGTATAGGTAGAATTTGGTTTATTGGTAGAGGTGGGAAATTGGTTTATTGATAGAGGTGGGAAATTAGTTTAATGGTAGAGGTTGGAAAATGGTTTATTGGTAGAGGTTGGAAAATGGTTTATTGGTAGAGGTGGAAAATTGGTTTATGGTAGAGGTGGGAAATTGGTTTATTGGAGAGGTGGGAAATTGGTTTATTGGTAGAGGTTGGAAAATGGTTTATTGGTAGAGGTTGGAAAATGGTTTATTGGTAGAGGTGGAAAATTGGTTTATGGTAGAGGTGGGAAATTGGTTTATTGGTAGAGGTGGGACATTGGTTTATTTGTAGAGGTAGAATTTGGTTTATTGGTAGAGGTGGGAAATTGGTTTATTGGTAGAGGTGGGAAATTGGTTTATTGGTAGAGGTGGGAAATTGGTTTATTGGAGAGGTGGGAAATTGGTTTATTGGTAGAGGTTGGAAAATGGTTTATTGGTAGAGGTTGGAAAATGGTTTATTGGTAGAGTCGGAAAATTGATTTATGGTAGAGGTGGAAAATTGGTTTATGGTAAAGGTGGGAAATTGAATATTTGATAGTGTGCCGTACACGTAAGATGTAAAGTGGAGAATGCGAGGAGACGCATGAAGCCAAACCTAAAAGGTGGAGGGGTGTGTGAAATAAAGGGAAGGACATTTTTTAAAAGCTTATTTGTATCAAAGTTCCTGAATTACACATGCTTGAATTAATAGGAATAATCGCATATACGTCTTAATAATTTGATTTAACCATATTCCACTTCGATTGCACGCAGCACTGAACGTCAAAGTGTAGTAAAATAGAATCTATTACAATATTTTTCTTTATGTTTGCACAATACTCAAACAATATTCACACAATATTCACACAATATTCACACAATATTCACACAGTATTCACACAATATTTAAACAATATTCACACAATATTCACACAATATTCACACAATATTCACACAATATTCGCACTATATTCACACAATATTCACACAATATTCACACACTAAGCACACAATATTCACACAATATTCACACAATAAGCACACAATATTCACACAATATTCACACAATATTCACATAATATTCACACAATATTCTGTTGGACAGTTGGGATATGGGAAAGTTATGTTAGCTGGCGTAAAGTGAAACATTTGTGTTTGATGCATGTATAAAGTATGTAGATTAAGAAAATATATAAACATAACAATAACCTTTATTTTTGTAATAGTTATTCACACTATCATCATTATCCCACTCATTATCAACACAAGCATCAATGTTCCTTTCATCATCCAAAACACCCTCACCAAAACGAGGGCCATTTCCTAGGTAGGTCCGTAGCCCTGAAGCAAGTGACGTCAAGCAGTGACCTCCAGCACGCGGACGTCAGGGCAGACACGGTGGTCGACGGGCACCGGTACGAATCCCCTGGGACGGGCACCAAATGCTTCGGCACGGTATCCAGGGGGCTTCGGGCGTATTTGGGCTTGATTCTGGAAAAGCCCATACTGGTCTTCTCTGTTGACATCTACACGAGACAAGGCGAGCTACGTGTTTTGTTTTTCTTTTTTATTTTCTCGTATACGAAGTATAGAGAAGTATTGTAATCGTGCAAAAAAAATGAAATCGAGATTTTTTAAAAAATCTCGACGTTGTACACTTCCCTGAGTCGGAAAAAATAGTTTTATAAATGTTATTTATAATACGTACCTAACCCTTATGATTTGACGATAGAGAATTTTAATAGGACGACATATAGGATTATAAATTCAATAGAACACCATATTCTTCAAACGAAAGCTTGCAATTTTTTAGCGCAATTTCCATTCTGGAGAATTGCGTTTATTAACTCGTCATTTCTGGGAATGGATGGATGGATGGATGAATGTGTGTCCGGGCTTTAAGTCGTATCTCCTCCTCAACGAAGGAATATCGATGACTAGTTCCAAAAGCAATTATGTTAAGCAAGTTACGAGAATGAGCATAGGCCATAAAAATTCCGGGTTTCTTTCATGTATTTCCCGTAAAAGCCAAAAAACCTCGAAAAAATGCAGTTTTTGGCCCATATCTCGGCAACCAGACCACTTAGCGACTTGAAACATGTACCAATCGATTCCTGCCATAATTTAGAACAGTATTGCCGAAGAAAGTTTTCAAAAATATCCTCTCGTTCGGTCACAAATTTTAAAATTACATAAACACCTACAAACCGATCGCTCTTCAAGCTTGAACGCACCCAATCATTATACGTCAGAGCTATTTTTAGATAACATAAGGAAATTGCGCATAAATGTCACTAGACTTTTTTAATTAACTTGTTTTAAAAATGTACATGCGGTTAGCACATAGCAAAACTTAACTCATATTGTAATTAATTAGATACTATGTGATATGACTTTATTCTATATTTTCTTTCATGCTCGGAAATTATTTTATTTGTTTACGTGAAAAAAGAAAAAGCATAAAATTTAATCCTCAACAAAATTGTATCTTTACTATATCCTTACTTTAGTTCCTTATTTTAGCTCCTTACTCTAGCTGCTTCCTTTATCTTCTTATTTTAACTCCTTACATTAGCTCCTTACTTTAGCTCTTTACTTTAGCTCCTAACTTTAGCCAATTATAAATTCACGATTAAAATCAGTTAGTCATGCAAAACTAAGGGAGATGACTCTACTTTCTTCTAACATAAATTACATATCACCATTAGAAGAAACAAGGGGGAGTTACTCTTTTAGTATTTACTGCAGAATAGAAATATGTCTGCCAAAGTTTGTCGAAGTCAACACCGTACGTCTACGTTTTGATCTAGTCACTGTTTTATAATTGTGCCCTTCCCAACAGCAAATAGCCAGGATAAGCTGTCAATGTTTTATAATTGTGCCATTCCCAACAGCAAATAGTCAGGATATGTTGTCAGTGTTTTATAATTGTGCCATTTCCAACAGCAAATAGTCAGGATATGTTGTCAGTGTTTTATAATTGTGCCATTTCCAACAGCATATAGTTAGGATAAGTTGTCAATGTTTTATAATTGTGCCATTCCCAACAGCAAATAGCCAGGATAAGATTGCCGTCAAACTAATTGACACTTCCGGTTTTGAAAAGGAAGCGCTACAGCCCGGAAGGTCAAGAACGTCTGGAGTGTTTGAGTACAAACTGAGCTCCCCTGAGCTGGCTATGGGAGTTAAGATAACTTCCGTTGGGAGAAAAGAGTTTAGTGTGTGTGAGGTGGAGGTTTACGGAGGTTAGTCGATGGTCAGTTGTTTTTCGTCAGGGGGTTACCAGTGGATAATCAGTGGATTGTAAGTGGATGGTTAGTTTTTTGTCTTGTCAGGGGGTGGTCTGTGATTTGTCAGTATTTTGTCAATAATTGGTCAGTGGTTTGTCAAGACACTTTACTGAAATGTTGACCTTTTAATTTTACTGCACGTATTCACACGACGTAGAATTTGTAGCTGAACAAAAAGCGGCCGCTATTTAGGTCAGGGGTTAAAGTTTAACTCATCTAATGTCAATGTCGCTGCCTTAGTTCATTAGATGGGTGATGATCAAACCATGATAAGCAACGAGTACAATCAAACGATCCCCTGTTGAGCATTGGCGTGTCTAGACGGAAAACAAAATGTAGGCGTCGGCCCCTAAAGGAAACAGAGATGCTGTTTTGTAATTGTTTCCTGATTGACACTGTTGCCAGATTGTGCTGCCGGTCAGTTCGGGCTGGACTGTAAACATTCGTGTGAGCAATGTCACAGTCAGCTGTGTGAGATGACTGGAATTTGTCTGTCTTGTGAGGAGAAGCAAGGCTTCACGTCGTGTCGCAAAGGTGAGTCATCTCATAGACTAGGTTAGCCATCTCACAAGGTGGGTCATCTCATTGACAAGGTGGGTCATCTCATAGACAAGGTGGGTCATCTCATTGACAAGGTTAGCCATCTCACAAGGTGAGTAATCTTATAGACAAGGTGAGTCATCTCTTAGTCAAAGTGAGTCATCTCTTAGTCAAACTTGGTCATCTCTTAGACAAGGTGGGTCATCTCATAAAGTGGGTCATCTCATAGACCAGGTGAGATCTCTCGAGGTGCGTCATCTCATAGACAAGGTGGGTCATCTCATAGACAAGGTGAGTCATCTCATAGACAACGTGGGTCATCTCATAGACAAGGTGAGTCATCTCATAGACAACGTGGGTCATCTCATAGACAAGGTGGGTCATCTCATAGACAAGGTGAGTCATCTCATAGACAAGGTGAGTCATATCATAGACAAGGTGGGTCATCTCACAAGGTGAGTCATCTCATAGACAAGGTGGGTCATCTCATAGACAAGGTGAGTCATCTCATAGACAAGGTGGGTCATCTCATAGACAAGGTGGGTCATCTCATAGACAAGGTGAGTCATCTCATAGACAAGGTGGGTCATCTCACAAGGTGAGTCATCTCATAGACAAGGTGGGTCATCTCATAGACAAGGTGAGTCATCTCATAGACAAGGTGGGTCATCTCACAAGGTGAGTCATCTCATAGACAAGGTGGGTCATCTCATAGACAAGGTGGGTCATCTCATAAGGTGAGTCATCTCATAGACAAGGTGGGTCATCTCTTAGACAAGGTGAGTCATCTCATAGACAAGGTGGGTCATCTCATAGACAAGGTGGGTCATCTCATAGACAAGGTGAGTCATCTCATAGACAAGGTGGGTCATCTCACAAGGTGAGTCATCTCATAGACAAGGTGGGTCATCTCATAGACAAGGTGAGTCATCTCTTAGACAAGGTGGGTCATCTCTTAGACAAGGTGAGTCATCTCATAGACAAGGTGAGTCATCTCATAGACAAGGTGGGTCATCTCTTAGACAAGGTGGGTCATCTCTTAGACAAGGTGAGTCATCTCATAGACAAGGTGAGTCATCTCATAGACATGGTGGGTCATCTCACAAGGTGAGTCATCTCATAGACAAGGTGGGTCATCTCATAGACAAGGTGGGTCATCTCACAAGGTGAGTCATCTCATAGACAAGGTGGGTCATCTCATAGACAAGGTGAGTCATCTCATAGACAAGGTGGGTCATCTCATAGACAAGGTGGGTCATCTCATAGACAAGGTGAGTCATCTCATAGACAAGGTGGGTCATCTCACAAGGTGAGTCATCTCATAGACAAGGTGGGTCATCTCATAGACAAGGTGAGTCATCTCTTAGACAAGGTGGGTCATCTCTTAGACAAGGTGAGTCATCTCATAGACAAGGTGGGTCATCTCTTAGACAAGGTGGGTCATCTCTTAGACAAGGTGAGTCATCTCATAGACAAGGTGAGTCATCTCATAGACAAGGTGGGTCATCTCACAAGGTGAGTCATCTCATAGACAAGGTGCGTCATCTCATAGACAAGGTGAGTCATGGCATTGGAAAGGTGACTTATCAAATGACATCACCTTGACTAAGTGGGTCATTACCTGGATAAGGTGAGTCATCAACTGGACACACAATCGACATTTAAAACAAGTAATCCCTACTAGATTTAAAACGGCTAAGATAATTAATGAACAGAAATGACACAATAAAATGTTCGTTTTATTTATTTTTTAGAACAAATTAAAATATACAATTGATGTAATCCAAAGGACTAAGCAAATTTCAACAATATAAGTTAATTATCGACATTGTGGACTATTTCGACTCAGTATAGAAAAAGTTCTATGGTATGGTAAAGATAAAAAAACTGACCAAAAAAAAACAATGCAAAAGTCATGTGTATTGACCACTTTGATTCTTGACCACACAGTGTGCGGGAAGTGTGCGGGGAATAAACAGTGTGATGAGGACACAGCGGTGTGTGTAGACGGCTGTCTACACGGCTACAGGGGTGACCGGTGTAATATGTGTAAGTGTAATGGGTTAGGTGCTGGTGTAATGTGTGTAATATGTGTAAGTGTAATGGGTAAAGTGCTGGTGTAATGGGTGTAATATGTGTTCGTGTAATGGGCGAGGTGCTGGTGTAATGGGTGTAATATGTGTACGTGTAATGGGTGATATGCAGGTGTAACGGGTGTAAGTGTAATGGGTGATATGCGTGTGTAATGGGTGTAAGTGTAATGGGTGAGGTGCTGGTGTAATGTGTGTAATATGTGAACGTGTAATGGGTGATATGCAGGTGTAGCGGGTGTAAGTGTAATGGGTGAGGTGCTGGTGTAATGTGTGTAATATGTGTAAGTGTAATGGGTGATATGCAGGTGTAATGGGTGTAAGTGGTGTTCGTGTAATGGGTGAGTGCAGGTGTAATAGATGTAGGTATTGTGTATATAATTCATTGTGTCCATAATACATTGTGTTGAATGAATAATTCATGTAAGTGTTTGATGTATAATTATTGTAGGTGGGTAACGGTTGTTGCGTGCAATCTGTATTATTCTATGTAATTGGTATAAGGAAAATTCTGTATAATGGATTAAGTGATTATGTGTGTAAAAAATTTCATTCTTTAGTTAAAGCGATGGACGCTATTTTGGTCGAAGTGCGTATTTGTATTTGTCATTTTAGCCTATGTGTTTCAGTGAATGTGTCTTTGATAACATGTATACTCAACGTCGATAATATCAGGGTCTGGGAGGCGTAGCGAGGGGAAAGCGGATGGGGTAATCCAGAGTTTCCTCAAAACACAAAACCAAAACCCTAACCCTAACCCTAACCCTAGCCCTAGCTCTAGCACTAATTCTAACCCTAACCCTAACCCTAACCTTAGCCCTAACCCTAACCCTAACCCTAACCCTAACCCTAACCCTAACCCTAGCCCTAGCTCTAGCACTAATTTTAACCCTAACCCTAACCCTAACCTTAGCCCTAACCCTGTCCGGGGGGGGGGGGGTAATGTCCTACTGGGCGGGGGTAAATGACAGGGGTAATTCACAGGGGGGGGATTACTCCTGAGGTAATGTCGTGGAGGGAAATGTCCGGGGGTTTCTGACAGGGGGGAGTAATGCCCTGTTCCCGGAGTAATTACCCCCCGCCCAGTAGGACATCCCCCCCAAATGGACATAGCTTAAGGTACAGCTAGGGTTAGGGCAAGGGCTAAGGCTAGGGCTAGGGTTAGGTTTAGGGCTAGGGTTAGTGTTATGGTCGGGGTTAGGGTTCGGGTTAGGATCAGGGCTAGGATTAGGGTTATAGTTATAGTTTACCCTATTTACCCTAGGTTCATATTTCTGTCCGCAGTGTGTGACCCCTGCCCTAACAACTCTAACGCCAAGCTCACATTTCTGTCCGCAGTATGTGATCCCTGCCCTAACAACTCTGACCCCAGGTTCATATTTTTGTCTGCAGTGTGTGACCCCTGCCCTAACAACTCTAACCCCAGGCTGACCCCTGCCCTAACAACTCTAACCCCAAGCTCACATTTCTGTCCGCAGTGTGTGACCCCTGCCCTAACAACTCTAACGCCAAGCTCACATTTCTGTCCGCAGTATGTGATCCCTGCCCTAACAACTCTGACCCCAGGTTCATATTTTTGTCTGCAGTGTGTGACCCCTGCCCTAACAACTCTAACCCCAGGCTGACCCCTGCCCTAACAACTCTAACCCCAAGCTCACATTTCTGTCCGCAGTGTGTGACCCCTGCCCTAACAACTCTAACGTCAAGCTCACATTTCTGTCCGCAGTATGTGATCCCTGCCCTAACAACTCTGACCCCAGGTTCATATTTTTGTCTGCAGTGTGTGACCCCTGCCCTAACAACTCTAACCCCAGGCTGACCCCTGCCCTAACAACTCTAACCCCAAGCTCACATTTCTGTCCGCAGTGTGTGACCCCTGCCCTAACAACTCTAACGCCAAGCTCACATTTCTGTCCGCAGTATGTGATCCCTGCCCTAACAACTCTGACCCCAGGTTCATATTTTTGTCTGCAGTGTGTGACCCCTGCCCTAACAACTCTAACCCCAGGCTGACCCCTGCCCTAACAACTCTAACCCCAAGCTCACATTTCTGTCCGCAGTGTGTGACCCCTGCCCTAACAACTCTAACGCCAAGCTCACATTTCTGTCCGCAGTATGTGATCCCTGCCCTAACAACTCTAACCCCAGGCTGACCCCTGCCCTAACAACTCTAACCCCAAGCTCACATTTCTGTCCGCAGTGTGTGACCCCTGCCCTAACAACTCTAACCCCAAGCTCACATTTCTGTCCGCAGTGTGTGACCCCTGCCCTAACAACTCTAACCCAGGCTCACATTTATCTCCGCAGTGTGTGACCCCTGCCCTAACAACTCTACATGTGACAGGTACACAGGTGCCTGTGATCAGTGCCCCAAGGGATTTTTTGGCGACGATTGTCAAAAACGTGAGTCGAATCAATCAGAAGTTTTTCATTGAACACTATAGGGGCCATGTTTAGCTTTATGTTTAGGATTATATCAATATTTTAAGAAGAAAAAAGTTTCTTTTTATTTACGATAATTTATTTTAAGAGGGTATTAAGATTGCTTTCTATTTAGGATTATATACTTACTTTAAGAGGAAAGTATATTTATATTTTGGATTATATCGATTTGATAAAAGTGAAAACGCTTAAAATTTAGAATTGTTATGATATTTTAAAACATAAAAATTGATATATATTTAGGATTATATCGATATAAATTAAGGGCAAATATTCTTTATATTTACGATAATTTCGATATTTTAAGATAGAAAAAAATATCTTTATATTTTAAATTATATCGATATTTTAAATGAGAAAAATCGACTTCCATTTTGGATTATAAAGATATTATAAGAGGGAAATATTGCTTAATATTGAAGATTATATCGCTTTCCAAACTGGAAAAAAATTGCTTTAAAATTAGTATTTATTGATATTTTAAAAAGATGGAAAATATATCTTGACTAGATAAATGGCCCGTTGAGGAAGGGTACAACGGGCGCTAGGCTGATAGTGCTGTCTCTTTTCTCTAAACTAAAACCAACCCACCCCCCCACACACCACCCCCACCCCCACCCCCCCCGACCCCCAGACACCACCCCCACCCCCCACCACACACCACCCCCACCCCCACACACCATCCCCACCCCCCAACCCAACCCCACCCCCCCCCAGACACCACCCCCACCCCCCACCACACACCACCCCCACCCCCACACACCATCCCCACCCCCCAACCCAACCCCACCCCCCCACACACACCACCCCCTCCACACACCGCCCCCCCACCCCCACCCCCCACCCCTCCAACCCCCCCCCCCTCCACCGCCCCCCCCCCCAAAAAAACCATGTCTACCGTCCCATTCAACGAAATATAATTATATACTTTTTCCAGTGTCCGCCCCCTCCCAGAAAATTCTACCCCCGCCCCCGAAAATTTCAAGTACCCCCACCCCTCTCCGGGGAGGAAAAAGTCTGAAAGAAACACTGAAACCAACCCACCCCCCCACACACCACCCCCACCCCGACACACCATCCCCACCCCCCACCCCCACCCCCCACACACACCACCCCCTCCACACACCGCCCCCCCACCCCCACCCCCACCCCCCACCCCTCCAACCCCCCCTCCACCGCCCCCCCCCCCAAAAAAAAACCATGTCTACCGTCCCATTCAACGAAATATAATTATATACTTTTTCCAGTGTCCGCCCCCTCCCAGAAAATTCTACCCCCGCCCCCGAAAATTTCAAGTACCCCCACCCCTCTCCGGGGAGGAAAAAGTCTGAAAGAAACACTGAAACCAACCCACCCCCCACACACCACCCCCACCCCGACACACCATCCCCACCCCCCACCCCCACCCCCCACACACACCACCCCCTCCACACACCGCCCCCCCACCCCCACCCCCACCCCCCACCCCTCCAACCCCCCCTCCACCGCCCCCCCCCCCCAAAAAAAAACCATGTCTACCGTCCCATTCAACGAAATATAATTATATACTTTTTCCAGTGTCCGCCCCCTCCCAGAAAATTCTACCCCCGCCCCCGAAAATTTCAAGTACCCCCACCCCTCTCCGGGGAGGAAAAAGTCTGAAAGAAACACTGAAACCAACCCACACACCACACACCACCCCCCCCACCCCCACACACCACCCCAACCCCCCCCCCCCCACACCCCCCCACACCCACCCCTCCACCCCAACCCCCCCCCCATAAAAAAAAAACATGTCTACCGTCCCATTGCAAGAAAACCACTTTTTAGATTAGACACATTAATTAGGCGGTAATTTTATTATAGAGTATCGATGAGGAAATTTCTTTTGAGTTGTGGAGGGGGGGGGGGGGGCTCAGACGTTCTTACGCGGGGGGTGGGGCTTCGCCCCTACCCGAAGAAATGTATGCAAGAAACTCTTCACGCAAACCATTTAGATTAGACAACATTTCCTTTTTTCAATGTTTACGCGATAATCAATGACGTCATTTTACTGTGTGCACTTTCCGCCTTGAGATTATGTTCTACTCTACGCTAAATGTGTCGACGTCATATTTCGTTTTTCGAATTACTGTGCATGTTTTTATTTTGCTTGTGTTTTCTCTAGAGCGTTCTTGTCAGACAAAGCGTTCTTGTCAGATAGACAGACAGACAGCGAAACTATTAGTATTAACTAGATAAATGGCCCGTTGAGGAAGGGTACAACGGGCGCTAGGCTGATAGTGCTGTCTCTTTTCTCTAAACTAAAACCAACCCACCCCCCACACACCACCCCCACCCCACCCCCCACCCCCACACACCACCCCCACCCCCCACCACACACCACCCCCACCCCAACCCCTCACCCCCACCCCCACCCCCCACCACACACCACCCCCACCCCAACCCCTCACCCCCCACCCCCCAAAAAAAAACATGTCTACCGTCCCATTCAACGAAATATAATTATATACTTTTTCCAGTGTCCGCCCCCTCCCAGAAAATTCTACCCCCGCCCCCGAAAATTTCAAGTACCCCCACCCCTCTCCGGGGAGGAAAAAGTCTGAAAGAAACACTGAAACCAACCCACCCCCCCCCACACACCACCCCCCACCCCCCCCCACACACACCACCCCCCACCCCCCCCCCCCCCCACACACACACCACCCCCCACCCCCACACCACCCCCCACCCCCCACCCCCCCCCACACACACCACCCCTCCACCACCCCCCACCCCCAAAAAAAACATGTCTACCGTCCCATTCAACGAAATATAATTATATACTTTTTCCAGTGTCCGCCCCCTCCCACCCCGCCCCCGAAAATTTTCAAGTACCCCCACCCCTCTCCGGGGAGGAAAAAGTCTGAAAGAAACACTGAAACCAACCCACCCCCCCCCCACACACCACCCCCCACCCCCCCCCCCCCACACACCCCCCCACCCCCCCCCCCCACCACACACAACACCCCCCACCCCCCACACACACACCACCCCCCACCCCCACCCCTCCACCACCCCCCACCCCCAAAAAAAACATGTCTACCGTCCCATTCAACGAAATATAATTATATACTTTTTCCAGTGTCCGCCCCCCTCCCAGAAAATTCTACCCCCGCCCCCGAAAATTTCAAGTACCCCCACCCCTCTCGGGGGAGGAAAAAGTCTGAAAGAAACACTGAAACCAACCCACACACCACACACCACCCCCACCCCCACCCCCACACACCACCCCCACCCCCACCCCCACACACCACCCCAACCCCCCCACCCCCCCCCACACCCCACCCCTCCACACCCCCCCACCCCCCCCCCCAAAAAAAAAACATGTCTACCGTCCCATTGCAAGAAAAACCACTTTTTAGATTAGACACATTAATTAGGCGGTAATTTTATTATAGAGTATCGATGAGGAAATTTCTTTTGAGTTGTGGAGGGGGGGGGGGGCTCAGACGTTTCTTACGCGGGGGGTGGGGCTTCGCCCCTACCCGAAGAATTGTATGCAAGAAACTCTTCACGCAAACCATTTAGATTAGAACAACATTTCCTTTTTTTCAATGTTTACGCGATAATCAATGACGTCATATTACTGTGTGCACTCTCTGGTTTGAGATTATGTTCTACTCTACGCTAAATGTGTCGACGTCATATTTCGTTTTTCGAATTACTGTGCATGTTTTTATTTTGCTTGTGTTTTCTCTAGAGCGTTCTTGTCAGACAGAGCGTTCTTGACAGACAGCGAAACTATTATTATAGACGAGAAAAATGGCCCCGTTGAGGAAGGGTACAACGGGCGCTAGGCTGATAGTGCTGTCTCTTTTCTCTAAACTAAACCAACACCCCCCCCACACACACACCACCCCCACCCCCCACACCACACCCCCACCCCCCCACACACCCCCCCACACACACCACCCCCTCCACACTACCGCCCCCCACCCCCACCCCCCACCCCTGCACCCCCCCCCCCTCCACCTCCCCCCCCCCCAAAAAAAACATGTCTACCGTCCCATTCAACGAAATATAATTATATACTTTTTCCAGTGTCCGCCCCCTCCCAGAAAATTCTACCCCCGCCCCCGAAAATTTCAAGTAACCCCACCCCTCTCCGGGGAGGAAAAAGTCTGAAAGAAACACTGAAACCAACCCCCCCCCCCACACACCCACCCCCCCCACCCCCCACACCCCCCCACACCCCCCACACCCCCCCACCCCCCCCACCCCCCCCACCCCTCCACCCCCCCACCCCCCCCCCCCACCCCTCCCCCCCCACCCCTCCCCCCCCCCACCCCTCCCCCCCCACCCCCCACACCCCCCCCCCCTCCCTCCAACACCCCACCCCTCCACCCCTCCACCCCCCCCCCACCCCTCCACCCCCCCCCCCCCCAAAAAAAAAAACATGTCTACCGTCCCATTGCAAGAAAACCACTTTTTAGATTAGACACATTAATTAGGCGGTAATTTTATTATAGAGTATCAATAAAGAAATTTCTTTTGAGTTAGGGAGGGGGGGGGTGGGCTCAGACGTTCTTACACGGGGGTGGGGCTTCGCCCCTACCCAAAGAATTCTATGAAAGAAACTCGTTCACGCAAACCACTTAGATTAGATAAAATTTGCTTTTTTCAATGTTTACGCGATAATCAATGACGTCATATTACTGTGTGCACTCTCTGGTTTGAGATTATGTTCTACTCTACGCTAAATGTGTCGACGTCATATTTCGTTTTTCGAATTACTGTGCATGTTTTTAAATTGCTTGTGTTTTCTCTAGAGCGTTCTTGTCAGACAGAGCGTTCTTGTCAGACAGAGCGTTCTTGTCAGATAGACAGACAGCGAAACTATTATTATAGACGAGAAAAATGGCCCGTTGAGGAAGGATACACCGGGCGCTAGCTTGATAGTGCTGTCTCTTTTCTCTAAACTAAAACCAACCCACCCCCCCACACACACACCACCCCCACCCCACCCCACACACCACCCCCCACCCCCACCCCCCACCCCCCACACACACCACCCCCTCCACACACCGCCCCCCCCCCACACACACCACCCCCCCACCCCTCCACCCCCCCCCCCCCCCCCCAAAAAAAAACATGCCTACCGTCCCATTCAACGAAATATAATTATATACTTTTTCCAGTGTCCGCCCCTTCCCCGAAAATTCTACCCCCGCCCCCGAAAATTTCAAGTACCCCCACCCCTCTCTGGGGAGGAAAAAGTCTAAACTAAAACCACCCCACCCCCCACACACACCACCCCCCCACCCCCCCCCCCCACCCCCCCCCCCCCCCCCCAAAAAAAAACATGTCTACCGTCCCATTCAACGAAATATAATTATATACTTTTTCCAGTGTCCGCCCCCTCCCCGAGGGGGGGGGCTCAGACGTTCTTACGCGGGGGGTGGGGCTTCGCCCCTACCCGAAGAATTGTATGCAAGAAACTCTTCACGCAAACCATTAAGATTAGACAACATTTCCTTTTTATTCAATGTTAACGCGAAAATCAATGACGTCATATAACTTTGAGCACTCTCTGGGTTTGAGATTATTTTCTACTCTGTGCGCTAAATGTGTCGACGTCATATTTCGTTTTTCGAATTACTGTGCATGTTTTTAAATTGCTTGTGTTTTCTCTAGAGCGTTCTTGTCAGACAGAGCGTTCTTGTCAGATACACAGACAGCGAAACTATTAGTATTACGAGAAAAATGGCCCGTTGAGGAAGGATACACCGGGCGCTAGCTTGATAGTGCTGTCTCTTTTCTCTAAACTAAAACCAACCCACCCCCCCCCCACACACACACCACCCCCACCCCACCCCACCCCACACACCACCCCCCACCCCCACCCCCCACCCCCCACACACACCACCCCCTCCACACACCGCCCCCCCCCACACACACCACCCCCCCCACCCCTCCACCCCCCCCCAAAAAAAAACATGCCTACCGTCCCATTCAACGAAATATAATTATATACTTTTTCCAGTGTCCGCCCCTTCCCCGAAAATTCTACCCCCGCCCCCGAAAATTTCAAGTACCCCACCCCTCTCTGGGGAGGAAAAAGTCTAAACTAAAACCACCCCACCCCCCACACACACCACCCCCCACCCCCCACACACACCACCCCCCCACCCCCCCCCACCCCCCCCCCCCCCAAAAAAAAACATGTCTACCGTCCCATTCAACGAAATATAATTATATACTTTTTCCAGTGTCCGCCCCCTCCCCGAGGGGGGGGGGGGGCTCAGACGTTCTTACGCGGGGGGTGGGGCTTCGCCCCTACCCGAAGAATTGTATGCAAGAAACTCTTCACGCAAACCATTAAGATTAGACAACATTTCCTTTTTATTCAATGTTAACGCGAAAATCAATGACGTCATATAACTTTGAGCACTCTCTGGGTTTGAGATTATTTTCTACTCTGTGCGCTAAATGTGTCGACGTCATATTTCGTTTTTCGAATTACTGTGCATGTTTTTAAATTGCTTGTGTTTTCTCTAGAGCGTTCTTGTCAGACAGAGCGTTCTTGTCAGATACACAGACAGCGAAACTATTAGTATTAATAGATAATATCCCTGTACAGTAAGACGCTATAAATAAAACACAACTCTTTTAAGCAGCGTTTAATATTTTAAACAATCACTCCTTTTATTAACACAGTAACAAAAGTATAAAAATTTCCTGTCGTGTGACGTCATTGACAGACTACCTCGTGGTTACGTCATGATGTTGTTTACGTTTCTTTCAGCGTGTACAAACTGTGCAGGTGACGGTTCGTGTATGAAAGAGGATGGGTATTGTGTTGACGGCTGTAAAAACTTATTCATGGGCGACTTTTGTCAACAAAGTAAGAATTTTACAGGAATTGTGACTTATACTTAACGTTTTAAAATTTAACATTATGTTCTATAGCAAAGATATTCAGAGGAATTGTTACTTTTACATTTTAATTAATATTTATATAAACTATTAAATTTGTAACAAAGATATTGGTGGAATTATTAATTTTACTTTAATTTTCAAATTAACATCATTATAATCCAATCTATTAAACTTGTAGCAAAGATATTCCGAGATTTTTTTACTTTTACTTAACTTTTTATTTAACAGTATAAAAAATTTAAATTTGTAACAAAAATATTAAAAGAATTATTACTTTAATTAAGTCGTCATTAATAATAATTGATGAAATTTGTAACAAAATTAAGATTTTTAAAGGATTTTTTACTTTTACTTTCATTTTAAACCGCATTAGTTATAATCTAAAACATTTGTAGCAAAAGTAAGATAGCATTCGGATCATTACCTTTACTTTACTTCTTAAATATAAAGTAGTGGCATCAATAATCAAACTAAGACGGCAATGTTTTACCTACAGAAATATTTAAACTATGAAGTGGTTGTTTTTAAAATGAATACGTTATTTTAATTGTTCCGATATAAAGTCATTTTTACTAAAAAGTGAAAATGTATTACTTTTGATTACTTTATGTTACTTTATTCCAATCTTACCTGGATGAGATGGACAACTTTTGATTACTTTATGTTACCTTTATTCCAATCTTACCTGGATGAGATGGACAACTTTTGATTACTTTATGTTACCTTTATTCCAATCTTACCTGGATGAGATGGACAACTTTTGATTACTTTATGTTACCTTTATTCCAATCTTACCTGGATGACATGGACAACTTTTGATTACTTTATGTTACCTTTATTCCAATCTCACCTGGATGACGTTGACAACCTTTAGCCTGCCCCAACTGCCGGGTATCATGTGACAGGGAGACAGGCTACTGTGCTGGGGAGTGCAGGGAGGGGTACTGGTCGATATCATGTGATGAGGGTGAGTAGTCTGGTCGATATCATGTGATGAGGGTGAGTAGTCTGGTCGATATCATGTGATGAGGGTGAGTAGTCTGGTCGATATCATGTGATGAGGGTGAGTAGTCTGGTCGATATCATGTGATGAGGGTGAGTAGTCTGGTACTGGTCGATATCATGTGATGAGGGTGAGTAGTCTGGTCGATATCATGTGATGAGGGTGAGTAGTCTGGAACTGGTCGATATCATGTGATGAGGGTGAGTAGTCTGGTACTGGTCGATATCATGTGATGAGGTTGAGTAGTCTGGTCGATATCACGTGATGAGGGTGAGTAGTCTGGTCGATATCATGTGATGAGGGTGAGTAGTCTGGTACTGGTTGATATCATGTGATGAGGGTGAGTAGTCTGGTACTGTTCTGGTCGATATCATGTGATGAGGGTGAGTAGTCTGGTACTGGTCGATATCATGTGATGAGGGTGAGTAGTCTGGTACTGGTCGATATCATGTGATGAGGGTGAGTAGTCATCACTGGTCGATATAATGTGATGAGGGTGAGTAGTCTAGGTCTAGTTTGTGTGTTTATTCAGTTTCTTTTAGGCATTTTGCATTGCCCCCTCCCGTTTTCCGAGCAAGGCCAAATCAACCGCAACAACTCCGGGCAAAATAGGAAAATAGAAAAAAATTGTATAGAAATTATAAACTTTATCCCGTGTCCGTACACTTTGGAAATGCTAAGTGTGCCCCCCCCCACCCCAGAGCCCATGGTTTATTTATAGACAGGTACGGGGTGATGTATTGCCAGGGTTATTTATAGACGAGGACCCTGGGTTATATGTTGCTAGGGACAACAGGTTATATATAGACAGGCACCTGATGATGTATAGTCAGGGGCCACCGGTTATTTATAGACGAGGACCCTGGGTTATATGTTGCTAGAGACAACAGGTTATATATAGACAGGGGATCGGGGTAATTTAAAACTATAGGACCGGAGTAGTTTATTGTCAGAGTCTTTGCCCATTTGATGTCTGCCCATGGTTTTAAGAGTGATCAATGGTGTTGCCTATTGACAGAATGTGTTGATGTTTATTGAAATAAGTTGTCGTTTATTAACACAATTTGTTTTTTTATGATACTTGTTTCAGACTAAATGTGCTTTTGGCTATTTGCACACTTGGTGTGGTGGTTTTAGTTGTGTCGACTATTTTCAAATTTCGTTTTACTTGCCTGTTTCCCACGGTGTACTGATATAACAACTTACTTTCTTGTTTCCCAGATTGTGGGATGTGTGCTGTCGATGGTTCGTGTGAACAGTTCAGTGGTGTGTGTATCCACGGTTGTGGGAAGGGTTACTATGGAGACAACTGTACACAGGGTAGGCTTGTGATTGTGTTTGTGTTTTACCAAGTTTACCGGTCCATCCCCCCATCAACACGTCAAATAATCTCTGCTTCACCTAATATTCATCCCCTTTCCTCATGTTTGTGTCCCGAGAACAAGACGTTTCACCCCCTCCCCCAAAATCCGTTTTCCCAAATGCAACAAATGCCTGAATGGATACTTGCCCAAATGCGACAAATGCCCGAATAGACGCTTGCCCAACTGCGACAAACGCCCGAATGGACACTTGCTCGAATGCCGTTAGCCCGAAAAAAAATTTAATATTTCGGGCAACTTTCTTTCGGGTATTTGTCGTAGCTCAGATTCTACCATCCATTACAATACATTTTATACCAATTCTTACCACTTCCCACATCCCTAGCCCTGCGACAAATGTATAGAAAATATGTTGCTACTTAAAATTTGTTCCTCAGCCTGCAACAAATGTATAGAACATAAATGTTGCTACTTAGAATTTGTTCCTCAGCCTGCGACAAATGTATAGAACATAAATGTTGCTACTTAGAATTTGTTCCTCAGCCTGCGACAAATGTATAGAACATAAATGTTGCTACTTAGAATTTGTTCCTCAGCCTGCAACAAATGTATAGAACAATAATGTTGCTACTTAAAATTTGTTCCTCAGCCTGCGACAAATGTATAGAACAATAATGTTGCTACTTAAAATTTGTTCACAGCCTGCGACAAGTGTATAGAACAATAATGTTGCTACTTAAAATTTGTTCACAGCCTGCGACAAGTGTATAGACCAACTCTGCGACCAGAGGAGCGGAAACTGCACGCTGGGGTGTGTACCACATTATGGCGGACCCACCTGTGATATTTGTGAGTCACGTGTGCATTACGTCATGGGTAACCTGCTCTTGTGCACCGTCAATACGGCCCCGACAAAAAGACCTTAACAAAATGACCGCGACTAAAACAGCTCTTACAAAACGACCTCGATATAACGACTTCGACAAAATGACACCGACAAAACGACACAAATAATACTGCCCCAACTAAACGATCCCAACAAAACGGCCTTGACAAAATGACCTCGAAAAAACGACCCCATTCTCTGCGATTTTTATCTTCACGCGCTAATTAACGCAATAAAAGAAAACTTTTTGTGCTCCCTGCAGCCTGCGACAGGTGTTGGAACACGACCACCTGCGGCAGGGACGACGGTCAGTGCTGGTCCGGATGTCAGCCAGGGTTTAGAGGGGTCAGTTGTAAGGACAGTAAGTTCAAAGGTCAATTGTAAGGACAGTAAGTTCAAAGGTCAATTGTAAGGACAGTAAGTTCAAAGGTCAATTGTAAGGACAGTAAGTTCAAAGGTCAATTGTAACGACAGTAAGTACAAAGGTCAATAGTAAGGACAGTAAGTTCAAAGGTCAATTGTAAGGAGAGTAAGTTCAAAGGTCAATTGTAAGGAGAGTAAGTTCAAAGGTCAATTGTAACGACAGTAAGTACAAAGGTCAATTGTAAGGACAGTAAGTTCAAAGGTCAATTGTAAGGACAGTAAGTTCAAAGGTCAATTGTAAGGACAGTAAGTTCAAAGGTAAACTGTAAGGACAGTAAGTTCAAAGGTCAATTGTAAGGACAGTAAGTTCAAAGGTCAATTGTAAGGACAGTAAGTTCAAAGGTCGATTGTAACGACAGTAAGTACAAAGGTCAATTGTAAGGACAGTAAGTTCAAAGGTCAATTGTAAGGACAGTAAGTTCAAAGGTCAATTGTAAGGACAGTAAGTTCAAAGGTCAATTGTAAGGACAGTAAGTTCAAAGGTCAATTGTAAGGACAGTAAGTTCAAAGGTCAATTGTAAGGACAGTAAGTTCAAAGGTCAATTGTAAGGACAGTAAGTTCAAAGGTCAATTGTAAGGACAGTAAGTTCAAAGGTCAACTGTAAGGACAGTAAGTTCAAAGATCAATTGTAAGGACAGTAAGTTCAAAGGTCAATTGTAAGGACAGTAAGTTCAACGGTCAATTGTAAGGACAGTAAGTTCAAAGGTCAACTGTAAGGACAGTAAGTTCAAAGGTCAATTGTAAGGACAGTAAGTTCAAAGGTCAATTGTAAGGACAGTAAGTTCAAAGGTCAATTGTAAGGACAGTAAGTTCAAAGGTCAATTGTAAGGACAGTAAGTTCAAAGGTCAATTGTAAGGACAGTAAGTTCAATGGTTAATTGTAAGGACAGTAAGTTCAAAGGTCAATTGTAAGGACAGTAAGTTCAAAGGTCAATTGTAAGGACAGTAAGTTCAAAGGTCAACTGTAAGGACAGTAAGTTCAAAGGTCAATTGTAAGGACAGTAAGTTCAAAGGTCAATTGTAAGGACAGTAAGTTCAATGGTCAATTGTAAGGACAGTAAGTTCAAAGGTAAATTGTAAGGACAGTAAGTTCAAAGGTCAATTGTAAGGACAGTAAGTTCAAAGGTCAATTGTAAGGACAGTAAGTTCAAAGGTCGATTGTAACGACAGTAAGTACAAAGGTCAATTGTAAGGACAGTAAGTTCAAAGGTCAATTGTAAGGACAGTAAGTTCAAAGGTCAATTGTAACGACAGTAAGTTCAATGGTCAATTGTAAGGACAGTAAGTTAAAAGGTCAATTGTAACGACAGTAAGTTCAAAGGTCAATTGTAAGGACAGTAAGATAAATGGTCAATTGTTATGACAGTAAGTTAAAAGGTCAATTGTAACGACAGTAAGTTCAAAGGTCGATTGTAACGACAGTAAGTTCAAAGGTCAATTGTAACGACAGTAAGTTCAAAGGTCAATTGTAAGGACAGTAAGTTCAAAGGTCAATTGTAACGACAGAAAGTTCAAAGGTCGATTGTAACGACAGTAAGTTCAAAGGTCGATTGTAACGACAGTAAGTTCAAAGGTCAATTGTAAGGACAGTAAGTTCAAAGGTCAATTGTAAGGACAGTAAGTTCAATGGTCAATTGTTATGACAGTAAGTTAAAAGGTCAATTGTAACGACAGTAAGTTCAAAGGTCGATTGTAACGACAGTAAGTTCAAAGGTCAATTGTAACGACAGTAAGTTCAAAGGTCAATTGTAAGGACAGTAAGTTCAAAGGTCAATTGTAAGGACAGTAAGTTCAAAGGTCAATTGTAACGACAGTAAGTTCAAAGGTCGATTGTAACGACAGTAAGTTCAAAGGTCAATTGTAAGGACAGTAAGTTCAAAGGTCAATTGTAAGGACAGTAAGTTCAATGGTCAATTGTTATGACAGTAAGTTAAAAGGTCAATTGTAACGACAGTAAGTTCAAAGGTCGATTGTAACGACAGTAAGTTCAAAGGTCAATTGTAACGACAGTAAGTTCAAAGGTCGATTTTAAGGACAGTAAGTTCAAAGGTCAATTGTAAGGACAGTAAGTTCAAAGGTCAATTGTAACGACAGAAAGTTCAAAGGTCGATTGTAACGACAGTAAGTTCAAAGGTCAATTGTAAGGACAGTAAGTTCAAAGGTCAATTGTAAGGACAGTAAGTTCAAAGGTCGATTGTATCGACAGTAAGTTCAAATGTCGTTCTTATTGTTATCCAACCAACAAGTTTAAAGGCACAGATGGTCGATTCTTGAGGCAGGTGAAGTAGAGTTCACCTGTTTCTGTGACATCTGCGTATGAAATTATTGACTGGTCAGCACTAAGTTGATTAAGTGGGTGAAACTGATGCTTAGCTTGCTGGATTATTTCGATCAAAGATGTGTTCAATAAAAGATAATTTAATGTAATAAATTTATTTCTTCATTTCTAACGTAAACAAAGCTGGAGTGATCTCCCCTAAACTTTCTCAAATATGCTTATATAAAGCAAAGGGGGATGCCAACTCGTGAAATAGACATGACTTTTAATCAAGTTTTAATTACTTAAACTTTTTATAATAGAATAGCATCTCGTAGAAAAAAGAATTGCGCACTAAGTGAACAGCAAACAATATTTGTATATGAGTGCGGATTATTAGTGCTTTATAAATTCATATTTGCTTTTGGAGAAATTGGAAATAGCGTAAATTACTACTTCCGGTTAACGGAAAAAAGGCCGGCAATTCATTTACTTACATGTGAAATTTCGTTGGTCTTCCTGAAACAGTACTCAAGTTATGGCTTTTGACAAATTGAAAGTAGAATAAGTTCCACTTCCGGTTACCGGAAATTGCTGAATGAAAAGTTTATACAGAACCACAAATTTGATATAATACTTAAATATGAAATTTCAGCAACCTAGCTAACGGTACTCAAGTTATCGTGTTCACTAACACACACATACACACATACACACACACAGACATACGGATGAAATTGCAAAACTATGTTTTTCCAAATAAATAAATAAATAAATAAATAAATAAATATATACATATATACATATATATATATATATACATATATATATATATATATATATATATATATATATATATATATATATATATATATATATATACATATATATATATATATATATAGGAAAGTGTATAAAATAGAAATAAATTGCCCTTTATTTAATAGGGTGTGAGAATTGTGGAGGAGATCACACCTGTAACCAATTTACTGGGCATTGTTCTCACGGCTGTGCTGCAGGATTTATTGCCCCTGATTGTAAAGGTAAGCTAAATTTTGTGTGTGTGTTTGTGTGTGTGTTTGTGTGTGATGCCATTAAATTAAATTAACACCTTTCGATAGCATTTAAAACCTGATTAATACATTGCAAATACAGGGCAGCTAAATAGCTTTTACCTGAAAACACCTGGACAGAGACTGACTAGTACCCGACTGATAATTAGCTAATGACTAATTAACATATAATTAATATCTGAAAAATATCTGGCTAATACCAGGTTATCACATAGTCCCCTTTTCCTTATAGCTAGCTAAAATTGGAACATATTCTTAATACCTGCTTAATAATTGATTCATAACTTTTTAATTCATGATTAATACATTTTTATACTTGTTTAATACCAGTATAATAACTGTTTATTACCTGATTAATATCTGTTTAATACCTGAATAGAAACCTATGTAATACATGTATAGTACCTGTATAGTACCTATATAGTACCTGTAAAATACTTGTATAGTACCTGTATAATACCTGTATAATACCTATATATTACTTGTATATTACCTGTATAATACTTGTATAGTACCTGTATAATACCTGTATAATACCTGTATAATACCTATATATACTACATGTATATTACATGTATAATACTTGTATAGTACCTGTATGATACCTGTACAATACCTATATATTACCTGTATAATACTTGTATAGTACCTTATAATACCTGTATAATACCTATATATATTACATGTATATTACCTGTATAATACTTGTATAGTACCTGTATAATACCTGTATAATACCAATATATATTACATGTATATTACCTGTATAATACTTGTATAGTACCTGTATAATACCTGTATAATACCAATATATATTACATATATATTACCTGTATAATACTTGTATAGTACCTGTATAATACCTGTATAATACCTATATATACTACATGTATATTACCTGTAAAATACTTGTGTAGTACCTGTATGATACCTGTATAATACCTATATATTACCTGTATAATACTTGTATAGTAACTTATAATACCTGTATAATACCTATATATTACCTGTATGATACCTGTATAGTACCTGTATAATACCTGTATAGTACCTGTATAATACTTGTATAGTACCACCAGCCCAGACTTTGACCAGCTTGTTAACGTTGTTCACATCTACAGTACAGGAGCGACGCAGCTCTCTCATGCTCACCATTCTGTTGATACTGATGGTACTAGTGGTGCTGCTGGCGTTTCCCGTCTGGTACCTGTTGATCATTCGGCCTATCAGAGAGACGTGTCGGCAGCGGGACGACGAGTACGTTGGTGAGTACTGGCAATGCTCGTTGTTGGTGCAGTTGGTACTAGCAGGCCCGTGTAGACCATACTCCAGTAGCACAGAGAACTCTGGAGAACTGTAGTTGGTGACCCATACTCCAGCAGGACAGAGAACTCTGGAGAGCTGTAGTTGGCGGCCCATACTCCAGCAGAGCAGAGAATTCTGGAGAGCTGTAGTTGGCGGCCCATACTCCAGCAGGAAAGAGAGTGTAGTTGGTGGCCCATACTCCAGCAGGACAGAGAACTCTGGAGAGCTGTAGATTGTGGCCCATATTCCAGCAGGACAGAGAACTCTGGAGAGCTGTAGTTGGCGGCCCATACTCCAGCAGGACAGATAACTCTGGAGAGCTGTAGTTGGTGGCCCATACTCCAGCAGGACAGAGAACTCTGGAGAGCTGTAGTTGGTGGCCCATACTCCAGCAGGACAGAGAACTCTTGGGAGCTGTAGTTGGTGGCCCATACTCCAGCAGGACAGAGAACTCTGGAGAGCTGTAGTTGGTGGCCCATACTCCAGCAGGACAGAGAACTCTGGAGAGCTGTAGTTGGTGGCCCATACTCCAGCAGGACAGAGAACTCTTGGGAGCTGTAGTTGGTGGCCCATACTCCAGCAGGACAGAGAACTCTGGAGAGCTGTAGTTGGCGGCCCATACTCCAGCAGGACAGAGAACTCTGGAGAGCTGTAGTTGGTGGCCTATACTCCAGAAGGACAGAGAACTCTGGAGAGCTATAGTTGGTGGCCCATACTCCAGCAGGACAGAGAACTCTGGGGAGCTGTAGTTGGTGGCCCATACTCCAGCAGGACAGAGAACTCTGGAGAGCTGTAGTTGGTGGCCCATACTCCAGCAGGACAGAGAACTCTGGAGAGCTGTAGTTGGTGGCCCATACTCCAGCAGGACAGAGAACTCTGGAGAGCTGTAGTTGGTGGCCCATACTCCAGCAGGGCAGAGAACTCTGGAGAGCTAGAGTTAGTGTGTTTGCATGGGTGGTAGTGTATGTAAATGTTTGTGTGTGTGAGTTTTAGGCGTGTGTGTGTTGTTTGTGTGTGTTGTGTGTGCGCGTGTGTGTGTGTGTATGCATACGCACGCTATCGATAGGATGGGCGTCATCTTGTTTTGCTTGCAAGAATCATAATTGAACTCGGGTACCTGGGTACTAGTTCAAACAATATGAACCTTCCAGTTTCAAGTGTTAATTACCTAAAATATTTCCATTTTCATTCAATACTCGCTATTTTTTTTTCTTGCCACCATTCGCTAGCTAACTGAAACTTCTGCATCCTCACAGCCACACCATCTCCAACCTTGATAGAAGACAACAGCAAATCGTCAGCAAGAGTAACGGATTCCGGTCTGACCCACACCACCGACGTCAGTTACACCACCGACACCACCCAAACGACGGACGCCACCACCACCACTGCCAGCTCCGCCAGCGACAGCGCGTCTGCGCGGAGTAACAAAGACGCCGAGTCGAGCGTCGATGACGTGAGCAGAGTGACGCCGGAGAAATCCGAAAAGTCGTCAAGCAGTATGCGCAGCACGCTAGTGGACAAAAAAACCGAACGCAAGACAGTCAAGTTTAGTTCGTCTATTGAAAGTTGATCCAGTATCTCGTACCGGAAACAAACCAATCAAGTTTTGCGTAAAAAAAACTAGCTAGTGACATATAACTAGTTTGTATTGTTTAAAATTGTATTGTTTATATTACCGGTCACTCATTTTGACCAATTTCCGCTGTAAAAATAAATTCCTTGTCAAAGATTGTATATCATGTTTTATTTTGTTTGTTTTTGTATTGTCAAACCTGTCTCTGGAAATCATAATTGCACGTTCTTTTTTTTTTTAGATTTCTTTTCTGTCAAGCAGTTTCTTCCAGGCATCCCACCCCCCCCCCCCCCCCCCAGAAGAAAGAGAAGAAAGTTCCCCCCCCCCCCCCCACCAACGTCATGGAATTTATATAGAAAACATATACTTTTACCAGTGTCCGCCCCCCGGAAAATGTTGGCCGCCCCCCCCCCCACGAAAATATCAAGTGCCCCCCCCCCCCCCCCCACACAGATAAAAAAAAGGCTGGAAGAAACACTGCTGTCATGATAGGCTATATTGCCTTGTTGTCTAAAAGTAAAAGGCTGTATTGGTAAGTTCATTATACATTGACTTTGTACCAACTTGATTCAAAAACACAATATACACTTTATTTTGATAATATCATCACAGATAATTTATTTTTATTCAGACGAAAAAAAATGTGCATTTTCATTGAGAGCATAAATTAAGTTAGAAAGACAACTTAATAAGTGCTTGTTAACCGTCGGTAGCCTTCCAACGCTAGACCTAGTAATGATGTTGTTTTCTAACGTTTTGCAACACAAATAGGGAATTCCCTGTCGCCAGCACCCAAATAAAATGTTACAGAACAGGATGGAATCTTTTGTTTGTATCGTTAAATGTGTCTCAATTTTTAGCGAGTATATAGTGTAGCACTACATTTTAAATCAGGCGCAGAGGTAGATCACATTATAAGGTAATAGGTAGGAAAAGTGGTTCCAAAAGTGGTTCCACTTTGTGTTGCCAGAAAGCATATTTTTGAACCAAAATTGAATATTTTATAACATTTGTGAAATAAGTAAAAATCACTTCCGGTTTTTACTAAGGCTAGAATTTTAAACACAAAATTACTAATAATATAATAGTAATTTACCAAACATTTTTATTTTAATTTGGATTAGTATAGTCAGGGTGTTGTGGTGAAAGGGGATGTTATATTATTTAACATAATTAAACTACTAGGCTATATTCCATTGTAATAATAAGTAAAGCGTAATTAATATCAACATTTTAATATAGGCCTAAGCAATCTAGATCGACCTCTGACTATGGGGTCATCTATTAACGATGTCACAACGATGCCAGACCTCCCCCTTCCCCAAAGAAGTAAACCTAAGCCAACATTCCCCCCCCCCTAGTTTGTTTTTAAAGCAGCGATTTTCATAAAATATTTAGACCTATGGGCTTTTCCAGCATTCAATGTAGGCCTATTGATGAATTATTTACAACAATTTATAAACCAACTTTTAATAATGCAATAAAGGCTTAAATTCAGTTTCTTAACATGAGTGTTTGTTGAACATGGAAAAGTGTCATCTTACTTTCTGAACCCCCTCCCCTTTGACACAAAGGTCCAAATCTCCACCACCACCTCAAAGTCGTTTATAGACGACCACCTCAGCATTTTATATTTATTTATAGGATATTCATTAATTAGTCATACAAACCCAATTACATTTGTTGCTGTGAAGGTATCTCTGTCATTACAATTATTAAATAGTTTATCTTAACTCAACATTTCCCCATACCTCATTTGCTATAGCTGCCTATCCTTATAGAAAACATCTTTTCCTCAAATATCTGGAATGCATCTGATCAGCTACAGTCTTTTTCTTTTGTAATGTATAAACAATTACAAAATGTTTATAAACTTGCACAGCCAATAACAACACATTACCAGGAAACAAGCAGTTATTATAGTTTGCTGTATTTGTGGTTTATGGTTAGTTATCAGCCATATTTCTATAAGCTTGGTCTACATTTATATGCTGGTATGGCTAGAATTGACAAAAACCCATATTCTTGATTCTTCCCTTATCATGTTTTACAGCTATGATAGATATAGTAGTTTTATTTTTAACATTGTAGAAAATTTAAGTAATAGTTACAAAATACTAAAGTTGAAGCTTAAACCATAACATAAGATATTTTAATAATTGTTCGTTTTGAACGAGATATAATACAAAGTAGAAAATTCTAAATAAAAAATTAAAGTATAATTGTTTGCAGACATTGCCCTTTTATTATTATTTGTATTATTATAAGCAAGCTGTCTTATGGGAAATTTTCATTCCTTATTTTCTTCTTGTAATACAATGGGTTTCATATCAGCATGTTGTTTGGACTAGGAATAATATTAACAAATGATAGATTATATATTGATATAAACTTATATGTAAATAATATTCAAATGAAAGACTTATAGTGGGACTACATATTTGTGAACACATTTGCTAAAGCAAAAGTTCTTGAGTTTAAATTTTAATCCTTTAGGTTGTCTCTGATTCAAATTCAAAGCAGTTAACTGGTACCTGACTGGTTATGGACAGTAAAAGCTGTTTGATATTTTCCTGACCATACAATTTATTAATATGGAAGGGCAACAAAACTAGGTGAAATCTACTTCAGCACCATATTCTTAAAAACTATTTATAGTTCGCCAGTTTAAGTCAATTATTAAATTAAGGTAACAATAATTAGTTTCCGCATACACCATCACACACAACCAGTGCTGAAAAAAATAAACATAACAAACTTTATAAATTTCTTTTTTAATTACATTCAGAACTAATATATTAAAAAAAAAGTTGTTCAATATGAACAAGTTTTCTTGGGTCCAACATGTATCCTTGGACTAGTTGGATCTAATAGGTATGTGTAGGCCATTTTCAGTCAAGCCTGACCACTGTTGAAGAATACTGTATATTAAGTCTTCAGAACTGGAGGATTCAGTGATAAGAGTTTTTAAAAGGAACTTCATCTGACTTATCTTCTCTGTATGTAGTATCTAAAAAAAAAACAAATAAATTTCACAAACTGTTATATTAAACTCATTACATTTATATACTTTAACATTGTATGGTATAATTAAAAATATTTGTCTGTCTTATAAAAATCATAAAGCAATGATGGGACTATTTATGCATGGGATTGTATGGGCTATCTAATTATTACCATTCATTAAATATATAGATCTAAGATTTTCTTTTAATATTTTAATGTAAGGAGTTTGTCATTAAATACAATAGGTCTTCAAAAGTGTCAAAAGTCATGTATATATCATAAAAAAAAAACAAAATTAAAAATGTATCAATAAAGGTCTACTACTTATGTTTAGCCACCTCAAGAATTAGTTGAAAATTTATATTCAAACTAGGCTACTAAAACTATCATCAATTCATACACCTACTAGAATAAATAAGTATAATTATATTGATTTGAATAGTAAGTTAATCCATCTATGACAATTGACACCTTTTGGCTTAATTAACTATTCTGCATTTTTTAATAAGTTCAAAAGATAACTACAGGAGACTAAGAGTAGACTAAGTCATATATTAATTAAGTAGAACTAAAATGAGACAGCTCTTCACAAGTAAGCCTACTGTTCTATTCAGTAATTTTTACAATTATTAAACTAATGTAGATTAAACTTAAATTTTGGATATTATTTAATGCACTAGTCTGTAACCTTTTATTTAGGCTGCGTGTAATTTTTAGTTTAAAATTGTAGCCTTATTAAGCTTAGTTATAGTAGTTAACTGTGTTTAACTTACATACTAATACTAACTACCTGCGCTATCACAGGCCTACTACTACCTACTAAAACTAAAATTAATATGACAACTGTAAAAAATTAAGCATACTTTATTTTTTTACAATACTATTCTATACCTACAGACCTACTGCTATTAAATATGAATCTATTAGTTATTAGACCAACATAAGTTATCATACGTCTAATTAGTAATTTAATAATTACCTCTAAATAGGCCCTAATTCATAATACTAATGTAACTGAAGTATTCAGCAGTATCATAGCCTAAATTATCTAAAATAAAATGTATTCATTTGTACAAATCTAGTAATTTAAGAAGTATTAACTATTAAAATTATATTAATATAGAACTTATTGGCCTACTAAATAACTGAGTCACTAATGTCATGATTTTGCGATTATGAGGTTGTGTATTATACCTAATAACTATTCTTTGAATAGAGTAACTATACTTTATTAATACTACTAAATAGTAAATATATTTAAACAAGTAGGCTCTAACTAATTAGACTAATCATTAATTAGACTACATGTATATACTGCCCTACTAATTACTATTTACTATACGACAAGTCTAAAACTATCTATACCAGCGACACTTTGTAATAATATAAAATATGGGCCTAATTTAATTTATCTATTATTATAATTAACTGAAATATAGAGTATAAGATAGACGCTAGTATAGCAATACTAAAACTTAAAACTATATCTAGATCTAGTCTAAATCCACCACACTAGTCAGACGGTCTACTTTATTTCTATTGGGCCTACTATTAGTAAATTAAATTAGTATCACTACTATACTTAGATTCAGATACTAGATTCTAGATACGATACTATCTATTACAGTTCTAGATAAGTAGATTCTACTATTTATTAGTACAATCATTAGGCCTATAGAATATTTATACTAAATACTTATTGATTTTATTGAATAGCCTAAAAATAGATCTATCTAGATATATTTTTTTAACAGATAATCTTTCTAGTCAATCTAGTCTGGATCTAGACTCTAGGTCTAGATCAACTTAATAAATTTAATACTTAGGCCTAGGGCCTCCCCTATAATATAGTATTAAGTAGTATTTAGTATTATTTAATATATTTAAGTTCCTTACGCTAAGGCTAAGGCTTAGCTAACTAACTACTATCTATTATCTAGGCCTATTATTAATAATAATATTAGACTTACTAGATCTAGATCTAGATCTAGTAGACTCTCTAGTCTAGACTAGTATTTTTATATTTAATAATTTATTAAACATATTAAAAAGCCGTAGCATACTATAGATAGATCTAGATCTCTAGATCTAGATCTAGAATCTAATAGTATCATGGCGTAGAAGAGCAGGCCTAACAAAAATTATGAAACTTGCGTTAAAAACCGTCTAATATCTAGATCTATCTAATAATAATATTATAATAGATCTAGACTTACTAGATCTAGTAGACTCTCTATTCTAGACTAGTATTTTTATATTTAATAATTTATTAAACATATTAAAAAGCCGTAGCATACTATAGAATAGATAGATCTAGATCTAGATCTAGATCTAGAGATCTAGATCTAGAATCTTAGTAGATCTAGTAATACTAGTATCAATCATGGCGTAGAAGAGCAGGCCTAACAAAAATTATGAAACTTGCGTTAAAAACACTTTTAAAAAAAAGGTAGATTAACAATTAATAAGAATAATGTTAATAATGTTAGATCTTAATAATCTGAGCATAACAGTCATAAAAAAATAAGCCAACTGTAATGAAAGGGGATACAAACGAATTTTTAAAGCTTGAATCGAACTGAAAATCTTCCCTTGTTCGCCATTTTGTTTATTTTGATTACCTTGTCCGTATTTATCATGGATAACAAATGTTATGACTTGCATCGTTTACCTCTCCCTGGCCACTTAAGTTCAGTTCAAGGTGGGGTTGAGGGCGGTTTTATAAAATATGTAAATTAGTACAATTATTCAAAATTATTTTTAACGGCTTCTGTTCAACACAAAAATATGAAAATGAGTGTAATCGATGGTTCCTAATCGACTTTAATTTTTAAAATTGTAGCTATAATTTTATCGCTTGCCATATTTTTTAAAATAATTTTTTAAAAATTTAGTATGATTACATAGACTTTTCCTACCTATTGTAGTGAGGTTTTTGTATATTTTCTGCGGGATCGCCCTATTGACGTTATGTATCGCCAATCTAGAACTAGAAGGTCACTAGAGTCTAGAGTCTAGAGTAGTCTAGACAGATGCGATTATAGCACTAGCTATATTTAGATCTAGACTCTAGATCTATATTTAGGTATCTAGGTGCCGAATCATTTATAGTCTTAGCTCTAGCCTTTAATTATCTTCGTAATTAGTCCTAGACTTGAAATACCCCTAGACAGCCCTTAGCCCTTGCCCTAAACATATCCATGTACTTTGCCCTAGCGTTAAATTATTTATTATCCAATGTCTAATTCGCAGCCCTAAAACTATCATCAAACATATCCCTAAAAGTTTATCATCAGACATAGCCCTAACGTTATCATCAGACATAGCCCTAACGTTATCATCAGACATAGCCGTAGCCCTAACGCTATCATCAGACATAGCCCTAAAACTATCATCAAACGTTGCCGTAGCCCCAACACAACCCTCCCAAACTTAGTCATACAACGTTTCTGTGTCTCCAGACTACTAATCCCGACATTATCCCAAAACCTAGCCCTAGCCTTTACGCTATCCGAGGACATAGCCCGAGCTAAGACACCGTCATGTGTCCTAAGGCTAACAACATCTGAAGACAGTCATAGTCCTAACACGACCCTTAGGCTTAGTCCTAACCAAACACTACCCTTAGACATATTCCTAACCCAACACTACAAATCGACTTAGTCCTAACCCACACACTATCTCCTGACTTAGCCTTAACTACCATAAACAAAGCCCCAGCACTGTTATAATTTTTACCCCGATTCCGAACCCTCTTTCCCTAGTTAATCATAACCCTAAAACTTCTTGTACACTTTCAACATGTGTACAATACATGTCTTTAAATAAGAGAGTAGCCCCCCCTCCCCCATACATATTCTGATAAAGCTAATTTTATTAGACATGTATGGTATACATGTAGATAGTGTAAACGCTGGGCAACTCTGTCCCTGTACACAGACATACTCCAGTCACTAACGCTACTTTGTTCCCCGTATATCTTAGATCAGGCACTGCGACAGGTTGTATTTTGTCCCTTCTGTCCGCTTGTGACTCTCGAAGCTGAGAGTGACCACAATGCTGGGATGGATTGTTGTGACGCTGCCGCAGGTGGTCATCGCCTTATTCACGCGGGGGACAACGTGCGTGTGTCACGTGCGTGAGTATCTCACGTGTGTGAGTATGTCACGTGTGTGAGTATGTCACGTGCGTGAGTATGTCACGTGGGTGAGTATGTCACGTGCGTGAGTATGGCACTTGTGTGAGTATGTCACGTGTGTGAGTATGTCACGTGTGTGAGTATGTCACGTGTGTGAGTATGTCTCGTGTGTGAGTATGTCACGTGTGTGAGTATGTCACGTGTGTGAGTATGTCTCGTGTGTGAGTATGTCACGTGCGTGAGTATGTCACGTGCGTGTGTATGTCACGTGTGTGAGTATCTCACGTGCGAAAGTGCGTGCGTGCATGTGTGTGTGTGTGTATACATGTGTAACTGCACGGGTAAATGTATTGGATTAGTTGTGTGCTAATTATAACAAAATTTAAATGTACATGACTGTTTGCAGGTATGTGTTTGTGTGTGTGTAAGTGTGTGTGTGTACGTGTATGTCTTCGTGTATCCTTGTGTGCGTGTTAGTGTGTAGCGTGTCTGGTTCTTCCGTCTAGGGCAGCGGTCTCCAAACTACGGCCCGCGGGCCAAGCGCAAGTTTCGCCATGTTTCAAATTGCGATGGATGAGTCGCTGGACAGTTGTTCTACCTCACAACTGCTTGTGTTCATTAGAGGTGTGGATGAAGACATGAACATAACACAAGAGCTGGCTTCCCTACATAACATAATATGAAAATTGTGAATATGAAAATTATGAATGTGAATATAATGAATATGAACATAATGAATATGAAAATTATGAATATGAAAATTATGAATATAAAAATATGAATATGTAAATTGTTATTATGAAAATTATGAATATGAAAATTATGAATATGACAACTATGAATATGAAAATTATGAATATGCATGAATATGAAAAACGTAATTATGAAAATTATAAGTATGAAAATTATGAATATGAAAATAATGAATGTGAAAATAATGAATATGAAAATTATGAATATGAAAATTATGAATGTGAAAATTATAAATATAAAAATTATGAATATAGAAATTATGAATATGAAAATTATGTATATGAAAATTATGAAGAAAAAAATTATGAATGTGAATATATGAATATAAAAATTGTGATTATGAAAATTATGAATATGAAAATTATGAATAGGAAAATAATGAATATGAAAATAATGAATATGAAAATTATGAATATGAAAATTATGAATATGAAAATAATGAATATGAAAATTATGAATATGAAAATAATGAATATGAAAATTATGAATATAAAAAATAAAAAATAAAAAAATTATGAATATAAAAATTATGAATATGAACAGAGGCGTATCGACCCTTCCCGGCGCCCGGGGACCAACTTCCAATTTGGCGCCCCCCTCGGGAGCAAAAGTTTCGATTAGCACACCCCCCCCCCCCCCCCTCAAACTTTCGATTTGCATCTCCCCCCCCCCCCTAAAAACTATTTATAATGCAAAAATGCAGCTAAAATGACATTTTTTTTTTGTTTTTACAACCCATTTTGGCGCCCCCTAAGGTCGGCGCCCGGGGACAGATGTACCCCCCTGCCCTCCCCCCCCCCCCCCTCCAAATCGCTACGCCTCTGAATATGAAAATTATGAATACGAAAATTATGAATACGCAATTTATGAATATGAAAATTATGAATGTAAAAATTTGAATAAGTAAATTGTGATTATGAAAATTATGAATATGAAAATTATAAATATATATATTATGAATATGAAATCTATGAATATGAACATTATGAATATACATGAATATGAAAAAGGTGATAATGAAAATTGTAAATATGACAATTATGAATATGAAAATAATGAATATGACAATTATGAATATGAAAATTATGAATATGAAAATATGAATATGAAAATTTTGAATATGAAATTTATGAATATGATAATTATGAATGTAAAAATATGAATAAGTAAATTGTGATTATGAAAATTATTAATATGAAAATTATGAATATGAAAATTGTGAATATACATGAATATGAAAAAGGTGATAATGAAAATTGTGAATATGACAATTATGAATATGAAAATAATGAATATGACAATTATGAATATGAAAATTATGAATATGAAAATATGAATATGAAAATTTTGAATATGAAATTTATGAATATGATAATTATGAATGTAAAAATATGATTAAGTAAATTGTGATTATGAAAATTATGAATATGAAAATTGTGAATATACATGAATATGAAAAAGGTGATAATGAAAATTGTGAATATGACAACTATGAATATGAAAATAATGAATATGACAATTATGAATATGAAAATTATGAATTTGAAAATATGAATGTGAAAATTTTGAATATGAAATTTATGAATATGATAATCATTAATGTAAAAATATGAATAAGTAAATTGTGATTATGAAAATTATAAATATGAAAATTATGAATATGAAAATTATGAATATACATGAATATGAAAAAGGTGATAATGAAAATTGTGAATTTGACAATTATGAATATGAAAATAATGAATCTGACAATTATGAATATGAAAATTATGAATATGAAAATATGAATATGAAAATTTTGAATATGAAATTTATCAATATGAAAATTATGAATGTGAAAATATGAATATGAAAATTATGAATATGAAAATAATGAATATGAAAATAATGAATATAAAAATTATGAATATGAAAGTTACGAATATGAAAATTATGAATATAAAAATTATGAATATAACAATTACGAATATGAAAATTATGAATACGAAATTTATGAATATGAAAATTATGAATGTAAAAATTTGAATAAGTAAATTGTGATTATGAAAATTATGAATATGAAAATTATGAATATGAAAATTATGAATATACATGAATATGAAAAAGGTGATAATGAAAATTGTGAATATGACAATTATGAATATGAAAATTATGAATATGACAATTATGAATATGAAAATTATGAATATGAAAATATGAATATGAAAATTTTGAATATGAAATTTATGAATATGATAATTATGAATGTAAAAATATGAATAAGTAAATTGTGATTATGAAAATTATGAATATGAAAATTATGAATATGAAAATTATGAATATACATGAATATGAAAAAGGTGATAATGAAAATTGTGAATATGACAATTATGAATATGAAAATAATGAATATGACAATTATGAATATGAAAATTATGAATATGAAAATATGAATATGAAAATTTTGAATATGAAATTTATCAATATGAAAATTATGAATGTAAAAATATGAATATGAAAATTATGAATATGAAAACTATGAATATGAAAATTATGAATATGCATGAATATGAAATAGGTGAATATGAAAATTGTGAATATGAAAATTATGAATGTGAATATAATGAATATGAACATAATGAATATGAAAATTATGAATATGAAAATTATGAATATAAAAATATGAATATGTAAATTGTGATTATGAAAATTATGAATATGAAAATTATAAATATGACAACTATGAATATGAAAATTATGAATATGCATGAATATGAAAAACGTAATTATGAAAATTATAAGTATGAAAATTATGAATATGAAAATAATGAATGTGAAAATAATGAATATGAAAATTATGAATATGAAAATTATGAATGTGAAAATTATAAATATAAAAATTATGAATATAGAAATTATGAATATGAAAATTATGTATATGAAAATTATGAAGAAAAAAATTATGAATGTGAATATATGAATATAAAAATTGTGATTATGAAAATTATGAATATGAAAATTATGAATAGGAAAAAAATGAATATGAAAATAATGAATATGAAAATTATGAATATGAAAATTATGAATATGAAAATAATGAATATGAAAATTATGAATATGAAAATAATGAATATGAAAATTATGAATATAAAAAATAAAAAATAAAAAAATTATGAATATAAAAATTATGAATATGAACAGAGGCGTATCGACCCTTCCCGGCGCCCGGGGACCAACTTCCAATTTGGCGCCCCCCTCGGGAGCAAAAGTTTCGATTAGCACACCCCCCCCCCCCCTCAAACTTTCGATTTGCATCTCCCCCCCCCCCCTAAAAACTATTTATAATGCAAAAATGCAGCTAAAATGACATTTTTTTTTGTTTTTACAACCCATTTTGGCGCCCCCTAAGGTCGGCGCCCGGGGACAGATGTACCCCCCTGCCCTCCCCCCCCCCCCCAAATCGCTACGCCTCTGAATATGAAAATTATGAATACGAAAATTATGAATACGCAATTTATGAATATGAAAATTATGAATGTAAAAATTTGAATAAGTAAATTGTGATTATGAAAATTATGAATATGAAAATTATAAATATATATATTATGAATATGAAATCTATGAATATGAACATTATGAATATACATGAATATGAAAAAGGTGATAATGAAAATTGTAAATATGACAATAATGAATATGAAAATAATGAATATGACAATTATGAATTTGAAAATTATGAATATGAAAATATGAATATGAAAATTTTGAATATGAAATTTATGAATATGATAATTATGAATGTAAAAATATGAATAAGTAAATTGTGATTATGAAAATTATTAATATGAAAATTATGAATATGAAAATTGTGAATATACATGAATATGAAAAAGGTGATAATGAAAATTGTGAATATGACAATTATGAATATGAAAATAATGAATATGACAATTATGAATATGAAAATTATGAATATGAAAATATGAATATGAAAATTTTGAATATGAAATTTATGAATATGATAATTATGAATGTAAAAATATGATTAAGTAAATTGTGATTATGAAAATTATGAATATGAAAATTGTGAATATACATGAATATGAAAAAGGTGATAATGAAAATTGTGAATATGACAACTATGAATATGAAAATAATGAATATGACAATTATGAATATGAAAATTATGAATTTGAAAATATGAATGTGAAAATTTTGAATATGAAATTTATGAATATGATAATCATTAATGTAAAAATATGAATAAGTAAATTGTGATTATGAAAATTATAAATATGAAAATTATGAATATGAAAATTATGAATATACATGAATATGAAAAAGGTGATAATGAAAATTGTGAATTTGACAATTATGAATATGAAAATAATGAATCTGACAATTATGAATATGAAAATTATGAATATGAAAATATGAATATGAAAATTTTGAATATGAAATTTATCAATATGAAAATTATGAATGTGAAAATATGAATATGAAAATTATGAATATGAAAATAATGAATATGAAAATAATGAATATAAAAATTATGAATATGAAAGTTACGAATATGAAAATTATGAATATAAAAATTATGAATATAACAATTATGAATATGAAAATTATGAATACGAAATTTATGAATATGAAAATTATGAATGTAAAAATTTGAATAAGTAAATTGTGATTATGAAAATTATGAATATGAAAATTATGAATATGAAAATTATGAATATACATGAATATGAAAAAGGTGATAATGAAAATTGTGAATATGGCAATTATGAATATGAAAATTATGAATATGACAATTATGAATATGAAAATTATGAATATGAAAATATGAATATGAAAATTTTGAATATGAAATTTATGAATATGATAATTATGAATGTAAAAATATGAATAAGTAAATTGTGATTATGAAAATTATGAATATGAAAATTATGAATATGAAAATTATGAATATACATGAATATGAAAAAGGTGATAATGAAAATTGTGAATATGACAATTATGAATATGAAAATAATGAATATGACAATTATGAATATGAAAATTATGAATATGAAAATATGAATATGAAAATTTTGAATATGAAATTTATCAATATGAAAATTATGAATGTAAAAATATGAATATGAAAATTATGAATATGAAAACTATGAATATGAAAATTATGAATATGCATGAATATGAAATAGGTGAATATGAAAATTGTGAATATGAAAATTATGAATGTGAATATAATGAATATGAACATAATGAATATGAAAATTATGAATATGAAAATTATGAATATAAAAATATGAATATGTAAATTGTGATTATGAAAATTATGAATATGAAAATTATGAATATGACAACTATGAATATGAAAATTATGAATATGCATGAATATGAAAAACGTGATTATGAAAATTATAAGTATGAAAATTATGAATATGAAAATAATGAATGTGAAAATAATGAATATGAAAATTATGAATATGAAAATTATGAATGTGAAAATTATAAATATAAAAATTATGAATATAGAAATTATGAATATGAAAATTATGTATATGAAAATTATGAAGAAAAAAATTATGAATGTGAATATATGAATATAAAAATTGTGATTATGAAAATTATGAATATGAAAATTATGAATAGGAAAAAAATGAATATGAAAATAATGAATATGAAAATTATGAATATGAAAATTATGAATATGAAAATAATGAATATGAAAATTATGAATATGAAAATAATGAATATGAAAATTATGAATATAAAAAATAAAAAATAAAAAAATTATGAATATAAAAATTATGAATATGAACAGAGGCGTATCGACCCTTCCCGGCGCCCGGGGACCAACTTCCAATTTGGCGCCCCCCTCGGGAGCAAAAGTTTCGATTAGCACACCCCCCCCCCCTCAAACTTTCGATTTGCATCTCCCCCCCCCCTAAAAACTATTTATAATGCAAA
Source organism: Physella acuta (assembly GCF_028476545.2). NCBI lineage: Eukaryota > Metazoa > Mollusca > Gastropoda > Physidae > Physella > Physella acuta. Next base: position 242,794 of record NW_026731818.1, read on the forward strand.
AATGCAGCTAAAATGACATTTTTTTTTGTTTTTACAACCCATTTTGGCGCCCCCTAAGGTCGGCGCCCGGGGACAGATGTACCCCCCTGCCCTCCCCCCCCCCCCAAATCGCTACGCCTCTGAATATGAAAATTATGAATACGAAAATTATGAATACGCAATTTATGAATATGAAAATTATGAATGTAAAAATTTGAATAAGTAAATTGTGATTATGAAAATTATGAATATGAAAATTATAAATATATATATTATGAATATGAAATCTATGAATATGAAAATTATGAATATACATGAATATGAAAAAGGTGATAATGAAAATTGTAAATATGACAATTATGAATATGAAAATAATGAATATGACAATTATGAATATGAAAATTATGAATATGAAAATATGAATATGAAAATTTTGAATATGAAATTTATGAATATGATAATTATGAATGTAAAAATATGAATAAGTAAATTGTGATTATGAAAATTATTAATATGAAAATTATGAATATGAAAATTGTGAATATACATGAATATGAAAAAGGTGATAATGAAAATTGTGAATATGACAATTATGAATATGAAAATAATGAATATGACAATTATGAATATGAAAATTATGAATATGAAAATATGAATATGAAAATTTTGAATATGAAATTTATGAATATGATAATTATGAATGTAAAAATATGAATAAGTAAATTGTGATTATGAAAATTATGAATATGAAAATTGTGAATATACATGAATATGAAAAAGGTGATAATGAAAATTGTGAATATGACAACTATGAATATGAAAATAATGAATATGACAATTATGAATATGAAAATTATGAATTTGAAAATATGAATATGAAAATTTTGAATATGAAATTTATGAATATGATAATCATTAATGTAAAAATATGAATAAGTAAATTGTGATTATGAAAATTATAAATATGAAAATTATGAATATGAAAATTATGAATATACATGAATATGAAAAAGGTGATAATGAAAATTGTGAATTTGACAATTATGAATATGAAAATAATGAATCTGACAATTATGAATATGAAAATTATGAATATGAAAATATGAATATGAAAATTTTGAATATGAAATTTATCAATATGAAAATTATGAATGTGAAAATATGAATATGAAAATTATGAATATGAAAACTATGAATATGAAAATTATGAATATGCATGAATATGAAAAAGGTGAATATGAAAATTGTGAATATGAAAATTATGAATGTGAAAATAATAAATATGAACATAATGAATATGAAAATTATGAATATGAAAATTATGAATATAAACATATGAATATGTAAATTGTGATTATGAAAATTATGAATATGAAAATTATGAATATGACAGCTATGAATATGAAAATTATGAATATGCATGAATATGAAAAACGTGATTATGAAAATTGTAAGTATGAAAATTATGAATATGAAAATAATGAATATGAAAATAATGAATATGAAAATTATGAATATGAAAATTATGAATATGAAAATTATGAATGTGAAAATTATGAATATAAAAATTATGAATTTAGAAATTATGAATATGAAAATTATGTATATGAAAATTATGAATGTGAAAATATGAATATAAAAATTGTGATTATGAAAATTATGAATATGAAAATTATGAATATGTAAATAATGAATATGAAAGTAATGCATATAAAAATTATGAATATGGAAATTATGAACATGAAAATTATGAATATGAAAATTATTAATATGAAAATTATGAATATGAAATTTATGAATATGAAAATTATGAATGTGAAAATATGAATATAAAAATTGTGATTATGAAAATTATGAATATGAAAATTATGAATATGAAAATAATGAATATTAAAATTATGAATGTGAAAATATAAATATTAAAATTATGAATATAGAAATTATGAATATGAAAATTATGTATATGAAAATTATGAAGAAAAAAATTAAGAATATAAAATTATGAATATGAAATTGATGAATATGAAATTTATGAATATGAAAATTATGAATATAAAAATATGAATATGAAAATTGTGATTATGAAAATTATGAATATGAAAATTATGAATATGAATATTATGAATATGAAAATTATGAATAAGAAAATTACGAAAATGAAAAATATGAATATGAACTTTAAGAATGTGAAAATTAAGACTATGAAAATTTTGAACATAAAAATTTTGAGTATGAAAATTATGAAAATAAAATTTATGAATATGAAATTTTTGAATATGAAAGTTGTGAGTACGGAATTTATGAATATGAAAATTATGAATATGAAAATTGTGATTATGAAAATTATTAATATGAAAATTATGAATATGAAAATTATTAATATGAAAATCATGAGTATGAAAATTATGAATATGAAAAATATGAATATGAAAAGTATGATCCTTGATTGCCATTATACAGGAGTTTACCTGTTTTTTACATATCCATTTTTCACTAATGTGTACCTTCTGTTTGACAATTTTCATCAAGACGGTATAATGACGTGCTTGTTTTATATAAGGAGTGGTTTTAATGACCGTCCAATAAAGCACTGGATAAACTTGACATACGAGTTGCATTTTATTTGTTATTTAAGCAGTTGGTATATCACTTATTACTATTGACACTGCTGTTACATAAATCATGTAATAAATTTGGTGATTATTTTTTAAATCGTATGCCATATTCTTCATTCAAACCCAGCGGGAAATTATTTTTTTAATTAAATTTGTATAAAACTAAACATCTAAAAAATCTTGTTCAAAGTAAGATTTCTCGCAATCTTGGGAGCAGATAACAAATAATGTAGTAATACATATCGTCATACTTTATTTTCTTGTAAAATTTTAGCCCAAACTAAAATCTCTTTGAAAACCAGGACGGGTACAAAACCAAAAACGAAAAACCAAAACGAAAAACCAAACCAAAACGCAAAACCAAAACGAAAAACCAAAACCAAAACGAAAAACCAAAACCAAAACGAAAAACCAAAACCAAATCGAAAAAAAACAACGAAAAACCAAAACCAAAAGGAAAAACCAAAACCAAAACGAAAACGAAAAACCAAAACGAAAACGAAAAACCAAAACCAAAACGAAAAACCAAAACCAAAACGAAAAACCAAAACCAAATCGAAGAAAAAAACCAAACTGAAAAACCAAAACCAAAAGGAAAAACCAAAACCAAAACGAAAAACCAAAACCAAAACCAAAACGAAAAACCAAAACCAAAACGAAAAACCAAAACGAAAAACCAAAACGAAAAACCAAAACCAAAACGCAAAACCAAAACCAAAACGAAAAACAAAACCTAAACGAAAAACCAAAACGAAAAACCAAAACCAAAACGAAAAACCAAAACCAGAGCGAAAAACCAAAACGAAAAACCAAAACGCAAAACCATAAACCAAAACGAAAAACCAAAATCAAAACCAAAACGAAAAACCAAAAACAAAACGAAAAACCAAAAACAAAACCAAAACGAAAAAAACCTAAACATAAAACCAAAACCAAAACAAAAAACCAAAACCAAAACCAAAACCAAAACATAAACCAAAACCAAAAACAAAATCAAAATCAAATAATTAAAATTAAAATTAAAATTAAAATTAAAATTAAAATTAAAATTAAAATTAAAATTAAAATTAAAATTAAAATTAAAATTAAAATTAAAATTAAAATTAAAATTAAAATTAAAATTAAAATTAAAATTAAAATTAAAATTAAAATTAAAATTAAATTTATATTTTTTTAAATTTTAATGAAACTTTTCAGAAATGACAACATTTAGTTCAAATCCGGGTTAATGTCATTAGAACGTCCCTGAGTCTACCAGCTTTGATGGGTACCTAACTCATGTTAGTGAATGTAATGTCGGCTGGGCAAATTGCTGACCGCCTGTTCGCTTCATAAACTGAGGTTAAGAAACATATGGACTCTACTTCATCTGCCCAATGGATTGTTAGATCAAGGAGAATTCTTTAATATACATATTGTTATTTTCATAGCTTTCTAATTGAGTTGAAATAATTATCATTTGTTGTTTTTCTTTTACAGTAACAAGTATAAATAACTTGAAACTAGCTATATGGTGGCCGGTGGGGTACAAAAATACGCATATCAATTTCAAAATAATTCACATTCTATTGAATTGAGTTGAATTAGTGTACATTTCAATGCGAGTGAATTCTCAGTAATAAAATGAGTTAAATCTCACATATTTTTACTTTCTTGTATACGAAGTATAAAGAAAGTATTGTAATCGTGCGAAAAAGATCTTCACAAAACTGGACGTTTTACACTTCATCAAGCCGGGAAAACTTTCAGCTATGTTGACGAAGTTTTAAATATAAGTATTAAATATAAGTATTATATTAATGTGTAGTTCTGTACCAACTTTCCAACGATTTGTAGTAACCAAAAAAGGTACTAATTCTACTCCCGGTTTTTTCAAAAGCGAATAACCTTATTTCAGTTAGGTAAACGAAATTCCATTTATACTTTTAAGAACTTATTCTCTCGATTCTGTCAAATTTTTAGTGGTTTCCGGTGATCGAAAGTAGTCTTTTATGCTATTTCCGATTCTCCAAACTCCCACACAATCTTCGATCGATTCTTTTGCACGAGAAATGAGAAAGAAAAACATCTCTATGAACCGATAGAACTGGATTGGCCATGTCTCTTAGTGTTATATACGAATATTCGAGAAAGATAAGGGGAGATTACTCCCCTATCTATATCACTATAAATAAAAGCGTGGGCCGCTTGTTTAAATACTTATTATTATAGCGGCCAAAGCTTTTATTTATAAATATTTATAAATAGAAGTGCATTAATATATTTAAAGAAAGTAGTTTTTTTATATTTAAAGTAACCGAAGATTTATTATCTTTTTAAAATTTATTTTATATTTAATAAAATTTTTATTATTTTCTTCTTTTTAGTGCATTTATAAAAGCTTGTAATTATAAACGTTTTTATGTATTTATTATTTTTATACTTTTTAGTTTTAACGAGTTATACGCATGTTAAGACAATATAGTGTAGCAACAAATATATGGGCTTATGCGATGGCGAACAATGACGTAACATGCAGTCGCTTGGAACTTCTAGCGGTTAATTTAAACAGTACATTATTATTGCATATTTACCGTATCTTTTTTTTTTTTTTTTTTTTTTTTTGCTTTTTATTACATGTATTATGAGATGGCGTAGTCTAGTGATAAAGAACTAGACTGCTGACCCGACTAAAATTCATCGCGCCTATTGAACGTGATGACGCGCTTTTTACGTAGAGCCCCCCCCCCCCCTTCCCCCCCCCCCCCCCCTCTCGCTCCACGCCCAACACGGCCGTGATGACGCGTGTGGATAGAACTGCCTACTAATTCGGTCCAAATTTTAATTAATTCATACAAAATTAATTAGGCAACCAGTTAAGTCAAATTGAATGTCACGATGCATTGTCTTCATGCCTTGACCCACGTACCAACTACGAACCGTACCTGTCAGTTAGAAGTGCCTGCAATTTTACACGGGCGTTTCGATCTAGACAGACAGACAGACAGACAGAGGTAGTGAGTGTAATAAAAGCTTGTAATAAAAAAAAATACATAAAAAACGTTTTAATAACAAGCTTTTATGTAATAATGCACTAAAAAGTAAAAAATAAATTATAGACTACTATTTAAATAACTATAAAGAAAAGCGTGGGTCACTTTAGTATCTGTTGGATACCTTTACTAATGTTAAGGAAGACACCCACGCTTTTGTTTATAGTTATTTAAATAGTAGTCTATAATTTATTTTCTACTTTTTAGTGCATTATTACATAAAAGCTTATTGTTAAAACGGTTTTTATGAATTTTTTTTTCAGTACTTTACATGTTTTATTTACAATAGAGTTACATGACTAAAAACCATTGCGCGCCTACTGAACGTGATGGCGCAGCTATTGACCGTGATGACGCGTGTGGTGGGGTTGGATATGCCTACTAATTCGGTCCAAATTTTAATTAATTCATAAAAAATTAATCAGGCATCCAATTTGAAGTAGAAGTGTCCGAATTTTCACTCCGGCGTTTCGATCTAGACAGACTGACGACAGAGGAAGTGAGTTAAATAAAAGCTTGTAAAAAGTACTACTTTTTGTACTATTATACGCACATTGTTTGTGTTCATTTGGCGCCCAGCTGTTTTTAGTGAAACAATTGTCCTGTATATAATTTTTTAAACTATTGAAAAATAATATTAAACGTTTTAATAAAAAGATTTTATATAAATATGCACTAAAAATTAGAAATACGTGATTTGCTGTAATTACTTAACAATCAACTGAGAGACTTACGATTAAAACCGGCTGTTCAATGGTATCTGTGTTGTTGTTTTTTAAACTAATTTTATTATTTTACGACTAGAAAATTGTATAAATTTCATAACGTACATCTGGATAAGTAGATTTATAGATCTGTAATAATTGTAAACAATTAGATTGTTTTTGGCTTTCTTTCAATTTTTTTTAGTTACCGAAAATAATAAACACACGTTACATTCAATCTTTAGTAAAGTCCAAAAAAAATCAGTCAGGGTTATATACTCATAGTTATTTTAATAACATCGTTCATTGTTTTAAAAAAATATTTAACGGGCCTTTCGAATAATTTCTCGAATGAGCCCATTAAAAGTCAGTCAGCCGCAACCTTTGTGCTGTATTATAATAGAAAGTTTGATAGACCGGATGTTTTTATGAGGAAAAGCTTATTTTTTGCATCATAGAGTAAAAATAAAACTAAAACAGGAAATCAATTAAATGTAAAAAATGTCAGGACAATGGCTTCTAGGAGGAACGCGTCTTTCTTAATATATATGACGTTTAAATTTGCTCAAAGGCTTATTGTCAAACTCATTAGTAATTACCAGTGGTAGATTTGTGAGACATTTTTAACCGTTTTACCTGTCGTTAGCAGGCATCTAGGCTGTAAGCGTCAGGCGGACATTTTAAAAGTCGACGTCCGGTCACCCACTGATAACTGCTACAGGGCCCTTGACTAAATACTTCGACCGTGTTCTATAAGCCTAGTGGAGTGGAACGTCAATTGTTCCATAAACCTAGTGGAGCGGAACGTAAATTGTTCCATAAGCCTGGTGGAGCGGAACGTATTATCTAGGCCTGCGAGAACAGGCATGCTCTGTGTTTTACTGCTGTAGCAGTGTCAAGATCGTGTATCTGTGGATGCGAATTAGTTGAGTACCCCATAAGTTTTCTCTCGTGAACAGTGCAGGCCATACATCCTGCAACTGGTCAGACGGAACTACCTTATTCAAGAAAGGATGTTTATAGGCCACCATGGCAGCTACAAGGGCACTTGAGATTGTGTATCCTACGAGTGCTTAGTTTCTGTCTGTGGTTTGGGGTATCCATATAAGTTGTTGAAAGCGCCTTTGTCGGCCTTGAATGAACACATTACAAACGCCTCCCGAGGTTAGTATTAGGCTTCTTAAATAAGGGTATTCTATCGGTCCACTGATTGGGGGTCGTCCATTTATTTCACGCTTCAGTTGAGAAATGATATACCCCCGCGAAATCAAGGAGAACGGTACACCCTTGACAGAACACTAAGTGTCGGACTCAGCTTAGGGTACGTCAAGGACATCAGCTCCGACACTACCACTGCCATGTCGCCATGGTTCGTGACGTCACTTCTCGTGTGGAGTTGCTGGTGATCTCCCATCTAGCGCCTCCCCGGGCGCCGGATTGGGGAGCGCCCGCCAAATCTGGTGGGGACATAAAAACACCAGCTTTATTATTTTATCGTATTGAACTTAATGTAATGTTTTTATTTTGTATCTATGCATTCCTTTAATTCTTAAATTTAAAGTTACTGGTTTTTAATAAATCAGCATTCGTTTCTGCTCTGAAGTCATTCTGTCTGATATGTCCTTGCAATAAACTTGCTTTCAATGTTGTGAAGGCTGAATAGCTATGAGCTGTGGGCTGTGTTCATTCGAGCAATCGTTCCATTTTGAAGTTATTATTGGGGAAAATGCCTTAGGGCAAACGGCCTTCGAGAAAATGCCCGGCTCCCCAATACCACTGTTGTGAATGGTATTTTGGTGTACTGAATGGGTATGAGAGTATGTTTGTAGTGGGATGTGCTATATTAATAAAAGATGTGAATGTGACGAGTCAAGAAAGGATGTGACGTGTGAGAATAGGATTTTGTTATTAGGTAAAGGGGTTGAAATCAGTCTTCGTCATGTCTTGTTAGGGTGTGGATGTCTTTGTCTGTCGTCGTAGATATAGTCATGTCCGTTGTATGCAATTAAACTATGTGTTCATTTTTAATTGTATTGGATCGTCGTCTTCTGTCATTCGATCCTGTCCTCACATCGCATTCATAACAACCACCACAGCCAGTTTCTAGTGCTAATTAAATTAAGGTCCATTTTTCTAAAACTTCAAAACTGGCACGTTATAGCAACAAATACGAACTACGTAACATGAAAGATGCTGGTGTAGTTGCTTCCAGCTATAACAATTGCTTCTTCGTTGTGCAGAACATCTACGCTTATAACTATTATTAAAACCCATTCATTTGGCAGCATAGATACTGCTTGCTGGGCAAAACAAAACAAAATTGTATGTATATACATTTTATTTTTTAAATTTGTATACGATGCTCAGGGAATACTGAACACAAAATGTAACAAAGTATACACATGAACGCAGAAAATTTTCTTTTTTTCCGGATTTTTATGAGTCATCTTTAAATAAAATAAGTACTTTTACTGCGTCGCTTCTGTATCCACTCTCCACCATTTTCTCCTAGCATGTCATTGTTAATAATTCTTATCAACATCTTGTGTGTTTTTGTTACTTGCTTTAAGCAAGGGAGGTCCAAACTTTGCTGTACATTGACATGAAGACATAACAGTTGACATGACTTTTCATTTGTCATTTCCTGTGTAACTTTGCACCACTAAAACATTTAAAATTAACCAGTCAAATTTACAACATTGTAACATCTGTACCTTGGCTGTGTTTTTTCTACTCAGCCGGTTTGTGAAAGTGAAGCACACTTTCAGTGTGTCGCTAAACCTTTAACAGCTGAACATGACAAAATCACTCCCCACCGAAAAACCGAAAAACCACCTTTGCGGCGGTGCACAGCGATCATAGTTGTCACTTCCTAAGCTTCCGGATTCGTTAACGACAATACAATTTCCGCTTTACTCTAAGCAGGGCATCGGCGCTTTTGGTATCGGGGAAAGTGAAATAATGTCGTAAATAATTCTAAACATCCCTCCCTCCCCCCCCTCCCTCCAGCACCCACCTACCCACCCACCCACTGGGGGGCGGTAGACTTTCTTCGGGGGTGGGGGGGGGGCGGACACTGTTAAAAGAATATATTTTCTATATAAATTATATAAATTCCATTTCGTTCGGGGGGGGGGGGGGGGGGGTGGCTGTAGACTTTTTTCGGGGGGGGGGTCTCCGCTCCCCTAAAGAGATGCCTGGAAGAAACTCTAATCGTCAGCCATCCAACGCTAGACCTAGATCTAGTAATGATTTTGTTTTCTAATGTTTTGCAACACGAATGGGAAATTCCCTGTCGCCAGCACCCAAACAAAATGTTACAGAACAGGATGGAATCTTTTGTTTGTATTTTAAATGTGAGTCTCGATTTGTAGATTGTAAACAAAAATATAAAGAGTGTTGCACTACCATTTTAAATCAGGCGCAGAGGTAGTGCACATTATAAGGTAATTGTACTGAGGTTTTTGTATATTTTCTGCGGCATCGCTGTATTAACATTATGTCCAAGTATCGCTAATTCAGAACTAGACAATGACTAGAGACTAGACAGATGCGATTATAGCACTAGCTATATTAAGATCTAGACTAGATCTAGATTTAGGTATCTAGGTGCTGAATCATTCATAGTCTTAGCTCTAGTCCTTAATTATCTTCGTAATTAGTCCTAGACTTAAAATACCCTAGACAGCCATTAACCCTTGCCCTAACCTATCCGTGTACTTTGTCCTAGGGTTTAATTATCCAATGTCTTAGCCGTAGCCCAAAAACTATCATCAGACGTAGCCCTAAAACTATCATCAGCCGTTGCCCTAACATTATCATCAGACATAGCTTTATCACTATCATCAGACATAGACATAGCCATAAAACTATCATCAGACATAGCTTGTTACGCTATCCCTTGGACATAGCCCCAGCAATGACACCGTCACTTGTCCTAAGGCTAACAGCATCCATAGATATTCATACCCCTAACCCAACCAGTCTCTAGACTTAGTCCTAACACAACCAGTCTCTAGACTTAGTCCTAACCCAAACACTACCTCTAGACTTAGTCCTAACCCAAACTCTACCTCTAGACTTAGCCCTAACCCAAACACTATCTCTTCTAGACTTAGCCCTAACCCAAACTCTATCTCTAGACTAAGTCCTAACCCAAACTCTATCTCTGAACGAAATCTTAACAATCCCTAGACAAAGCCCAAGCACTGTTACATTTTGTACACAATTTCGAACCCTCTTTCCCCAGACAGTCCCAACCATAACACTGCGTTTACATTTGCAAAATGTATACTATATGTCTAGAAAAAATTACTTCGCCATAAACTAGTAGCCATCCCCCCCCCCCCCCCCATCCATGATCTGATACAATTAACTTATGTGAAAGTTGTTATATTTCCTTTCCAGACGTGTAAAGCATACATTTGGCAAGTGTAAATGTGGTGTTACTCTGTCCCTTTACACAGACTTATCCACGACCAGTGTTTCTTCCAGACTTTTTTCTCCGGGGGGGCACTTGAAATCTTCGGGGGGGCGGTAAACTTTCTTCGGGGGGGGGGGGCGGACACTGTTAAAAGTATATATTTTCTATATAAATTATATAAATTTCATTTCGTTCGGGGGGGCGGTAAAAATTTTTCGGGGGGGCGAAACGACACTTACGCTACTTTGTTCCCCGTATATCTTAGATCAGGCACTGCTTAGCTAAGCGACAGGTTGTATTTTGTCTCATCTGTCCACTTGTGACGTCAGAAACAGCGATGTGATGCGGGGATGGATTGTTGTGACGCTGCCGCTTGTGGTCATCGCCTTACTCACGCGGAGGACAACAAGTGGTAGGTACACGCGCGTGTGTCACGTGCGTAAGTATGTCACGTGGGTGAGTATGTCACGTGCGTGAGTATGTCACGTGTGTGAGTATGTCACGTGAGTGTGTATGTCACGTGCGTGAGTATGTCACGTGCTTGAGTATGTCACGTGTGTGAGTGCGTGCGTGCATGTTTGTGTGTGTGTAAACATTTGTAACTGCACAGGTAAATATATTGCATTAGTTTTGTGCTAATTATAACAAAATATAAATGTGCATGCCTAATTACAGGTATGTTTGCGTGTGTAAGCGTGTATGTGTACGTGTATGTGTGTGTACGTGTATGCCTGTGTCTTCGTGTATTCTTGTGTGCGTGTTTGTGTTAAGTGTGTTGGGCTCTTTCGTCTATAGGATAATGTAGGGCAACACATTACTTATAACACAATAAAATAGACTCGACAATGCTTATAAGGATAATAAATAATAAGAATAACGTTTAATTACATATAGATAAATAATACAAGAATAATGATACAACAATACCCAACACACTCGTCGTCTCTCTGTCAACAAATGCCAACCAACTGCCACACACTAACACACTCTCTGTCACTCGTCAACTGCCACACACTAACACACTCTGTCAGTCGTCAACTGCCAAACACTAACACATCGCTCTTTCACTCGTCAACTGCCACACACAACACTCACTGTCCGTGAACACCTCTCATCCCAAAACACAACAAACAAACCAAGGGCTACAACTACGTACCTTAAAACACCAGGCTACACAATCAGGGATGGCATCTTTTAATATCATAACACTGAGATGCGTGTGTTTTGATGTATTTTCTGTGTGTTGTATGTGAGGAATGAAGCTCTGACAGTAACACACCACTCACGTCTGCCTACTCCCCCCCCCCCTCCCCAGCTCAATGTGAATATGGCTTCTTCGGCCCAAGGTGTCAGTTCAAGTGCCACTGTGACCAAATGAGCTGTGACGACAACGGTTACTGTACGGGCGGTATGGCATGCGACCCTCCATACTTTGGACCGGCTTGTCAGTATGGTGAGTCTGTACACAGAATTGTTAGGCCGCCCACGTGATACACATAGAACACACACACATAACCTAAAACTAGCCCTCTTAAGTCTTAGCTCCTAGAGCTTACATGATTACATCTGATAGGGCTAAACGTAGGGGGTAGAGCTTGAGGTAATAATTGGGGTAGAGCTTGAGGTGATCAGTGTTTCTTCCAGACTGTTTTCCCCAGGGTGGGGGGGGGGGCACTTGAAATTTTCGGGGGAGGGTAGACTTTCTTCGGGCGGGGGAGGGGGGAGTGGATGCCTGGAAGAAAGTCTGGAGGTAATACTTGGGGTAGAGATTTGGGTAGGGCTTGATAAGGCTTGGGGTAGGGCTTGGGGTAGGGTTTGAGATAATATTTGGGTGAGGGCTTCGAGTAGGGTTTGATGTAATAATTGGGGTAGGGCTTGAACTAGACTCGTGTTACCTGTCCCTCCCAGTGGACAGGTCCCCGCTAGCCGACACGGACAACAAAGAGCTGACCGACTTCAACGACGCCACCTGCGTGACGTCTGCCACCACACATACCGTGACCTTCACCTTCAACTCCTCCGCTCCCGTGGTGATACAGTTCGTCCGCTTGAGGGTGAGTAACCCAGGTGAGTGTCTGGTGCATGCTGCTCAGTCTCGTGGCTCCACTTCATCCGTGTGAAGGGATGGGGTGGGTGGTGGAGGTGGGGTGAAAATGTGATTGTCCTGTCTGAGCTACTTTTAAAGATGAGCTTTCTACTTGGAAAAGGGGGTTACATTGGTAGTGGCTAAAGTTGCCATGTGTCTTTGAGATTATGTGCTAAAAGGCTACCAAAGCCGATGAGATATATGGGCTAAATGGATAAATACCCAAATAAGCTATATGGCGATATTGGCTACATATACAGCTTTAATATATGGGTTATGGGGCTTTATATGCCGGTACGTTGCATGAGCTATGGGGGCCACATAAGCCACTCAGCTAAATATAGCTACCTAGGCCTGTGGACCTAGACACTGAAGTGCTAGGTGGCAATATCTATACACTACACACTTCAACATGAGTACAATATCTAAACACTACACACTTCAACATGAGTACATTATCTAAACGCTACACACTAAATACAACATCAGTACAATATCTAAACACTACACACTTCAACATGAGTACAATATCTAAACACTACACACTACAACATCAGTACAATATCTAAACACTACACACTACAACATCAATACAATATCTAAACACTACACACTACAACATCAATACAATATCTAAACACTACACACTTCAACATGAGTACAATATCTAAACACTACACACTACAACATCAGTACAATATCTAAACACTACACACCACAATACAACTGCAATATCAGTTCTACGAAGCTTTGCTTGCATGTTTTAATTCGATAACGTTTGTAGCGTGCAAAAAACTCATTCAGAGATACAATCATCGACACACACTAACAAACTTCACAGTGAAGATGGTCAAATTGTTACAATCGGGGACTGTGTGGTCGGGCCGGTTTAGCTCATGGCTGCTTAAGTCCGAGTTCGAACCCCCGGGCAGATGAGACTGAATGGCTGGCGATAGCGACCCATCTAGGAGAGACTCCAAAATAGAACAGCCGCTGCCTTGTAGTTTGTTCTTGGTTGGACAAAGGTTATGGCAGCAAATCCAGAAAGAAAAGCAGACTAAAGATCCGTCCTATATTGCAATTAAGTATGAAGAAGAAAAAAAAAGTTACCAAGAGATATACTTATAGTAATGTATGTATTTTGATGTTAGTAAGTTGAAAAAAGTTCATTTTTGTAATAGCTCCTTGGCTGTTATAATTACTTTCTCAATGGATAACAATTCTTTGTAGATGCGGCAGGCTTGAAATAGTGGATAACTTATAATTTTTAGACTACAAGACTAATTGTCCCTGTTTACTGCATAATTAGTTAGCTTAACCCCATTGGCCACCAGATTACAGAGACCTCATCCAGGCAACCGTCGTGGGTTCTATTTACGGCTGCACCGACCAAGTCCGCGTGGAGGTGGATCACGTGACCTCTGACATCTACTGCCGGAACTTTGTCCCTGTGGTCACCGTGAGGCTGACGGGTGATGGCGTCAAGTACCTGTGTACGGTCCACCAAAGTGGGGGTAAGTGTGTCTGTACGGTCTACCACAATGAGGGGGGAGGGGGTGTCAGATACTCGCATCAAACCTACCTACGTCTTTGGCTTATTCGAGAGATAGTTTATCTACTCTAATGGTGGCCCTTGCCCAAGCTTCAACTTATCATAGCACAGACTCTTGCCTTGACTCTCCGAGACACTAATCTTAATCCGGCATATAAGATCGGATTTAGATTATCATACAGTTGTGTTTGTATTTTTAGGAATCATTAATTCTTTACTCTTATTTATTCGCCCATTACTAATTACCGCGATTACTAATAACATATTACTAATAACAAATAATCATTGAACAATTCCCTCCCCAAGGTCGAAATATGGCCTTGAGACAAAGAACAACCAGCTCTTTACCAGAACCGGGTTCCACAGCTGACATAGGTGTCGATGACGAGAACGAGGCTCTGGACTCTACCACCTGTTTCTGGGCAGAGACTCGCCAGCTGTACACCTGGTCGGTCATCTTCAGCACACCTGTCAAGGTGTTTTCTGTCTTCATCCAGAACAGGAAAGGTGAGGGGTTGCTTACGTGCTGGTTCTGCTGCTTCTTACTCGACTGACTCCTCTTACTTCACTTTTTACTCAACAAAATTACTTCCTACTTTACTCGACAATCTTATTTCGCTCTTAACTCAGCAATCAAAATTCCCACTTTACTCAACAATCTTACTTCGCCATTTACTCGACTATCTTTTTTCGACTAAACTAACCCTTTTTTTGCACTGTAATGAATAATCTTACTTCGCACTTTACTCAACTATTTTTCTTGGAACAAAATTGACAACTTTAACATATTGAAGACCTACTGGAAAAGACAATAAATACAGTTCACTGAAGATGGATTGTTTAGAAATGTCATAGAATCACCCCACTGCTTCGGATTGTATTTTAAAAAATGTTATAGAATCACATCCTGTTACAGATGGTATTTTGGACATGATGGAAGATGTTAGAGTGGAATGGTTCCACAACACCACTCAGTTGTACCAATTCGTCTGCACCACTCCGCAGGAAGAGTATTACATCCCTTACATAGGACCGACCAACATGTCCGTCACATCGCTCTCTGCGTGGCCGGAAAGGAAGAACTCACGCTTGGGGAAATTCGCGCTGTCGTTCTGTGAGCTCAACGCGCACGGGGGTGAGTGGGTTTGCTAGGGTGGATTGTGTTGTGGTCAGAGATGGATTGTGTTGGGGTCAGGGGTGGATTGATTTAGGGTCAGGGGTGGATTGTGTTGGGTTCTAAGGGTGGATTGTTTTGGGGTCAGGGGTGGATTGTGTGGGGGTATAAGGGCGGATTGATTTGGGGTCAGAGGTGGATTGATTTAGGGTCAGGGGTGGATTGTGTGGGGGTCTAAGGGCGGATTGATTTGGGGTCAGGGGTGGATTGAGTATATATATATATATATATATGACCAACTGTACCTAACCTAAATGTTCCATGTCCACAACTGTTCCTAGCCTCCAAATGTTCCATGACAAATCCACCATTGTACCTAGCCAAATTGTCCCATATACCCACCCATTAAAATATCACGTGTTCACCAGACTGCCTTGAAGGCACCTCAGGTCTAGATTGTTCTGGAACCTGCTCTCACTGTGCCAGCAAACTCTGCAGCATCGAAGGAATCTGTTACGAATGTTCCAGAACAAACGGTCTGTTGACCTGTCATAAATGTAAGTCATTCAGAGTAGAATACAACAACAGAATCATTTTACTTTTGATTTTTTTAAATATCTTTTTTGAAGAATCTGCATGAACAAATGCAATTATAAGAACATTAGGACAAAAAAAATTATTAAACTAAACATAGAAAACCTAAACACATTTTTGTTCAGTAAAAACTGCATTTTTAAATTTGTACACTAAGGTTAGCATTAAGGTTATGAAATATTTGGGTTTACAGTTACTTAGTTTTTATGTTTAAATTGCGGTCTCAAACAATGTTAATGTTGATCTACTAAATATATAATATTTCTCCATAATGTATTAAGCAAAATATCGCTGTCTTCTACTGACCATCAGATTTCTTTAATTTTACATACTTTATCATCAGCATATTTTACTAAATGTATCTATTCTATATTTAAACTGACCGTAACTTCACTATATTACACTGCCCATAACATTTCTATACTATACTGTCCATAATATCTCAGTATTTCACCACCCATACAATTTCTATATTAAACCACCTATAACCACCATGCTGCCCATAAAATATCTATATTCTAGTGTGTCTGAACTGCTATAAGAACCGCTGTGATTGGACATCTCATTTATGTACTGAAGGATGTGAGACCGGCTACTACGGCCGTTACTGTGATAAGAGTAGGTTTCCGCTTGTTTATGTATTGGTTTGATGCTGGTGGAGATTTGTAAACAACAAAGTTTGTCACCTAGCTGACAAATTTTCTATTGAAGTGCCCACGTTCTTTCTTATGTACGGAGTCCTCAACATCACCCTCCACACCTACCTCAACGACACCTCATACATCCAAGCCTCACTCGTCCAAACCTCATCCATCCAAGTCTCACTCGTCCACACCTCATCCATCCAAGCCTCGCTCGTCCACACCTCATCCATCCAAGCCTCACTCGTCCACACCTTATCCATCCAAGCCTCACTCGTCCACACCTTATCCATCCAAGCCTCACTCGTCCACACCTTATCCATCCAAGCCTCACTCGTCCACACCTTATCCATCCAAGCCTCACTCGTCCACACCTCATCCATCCAAGCCTCACTCGTCCACACCTTATCCATCCAAGCCTCACTCGTCCACACCTCATCCATCCAAGTCTCACTCGTCCACACCTCATTCCTCCACACTTCCCTCCTTCGTGCCTCACTCTACACACACCACTTAGATGTGACAGTGACGGGAACAGGTGTGACATTAAATGACAGGAACAGGTGTGACAGTAAGTGACGGGAACAGGTGTCATAGTAAGTGATGGGAACAGGTGTGACAGTAAGTGACGGGAACAGATGTGACAGTAAGTGACGGGAACAGGTGTGACAGGAAGTGACGGGTACAGGTGAGACAGTAACGGGAACAGGTGTGACATTAAGTGACAGGAACAGGTGTGACAGTAAGTGACGGGAACAGGTGTGACATTACGTGACAGGAACAGGTGTGACAGTAAGTGACGGGAACAGGTGTGACATTAAGTGACAGGAACAGGTGTGACAGTAAGTGACGGGAACAGGTGTGACATTAAGTGACAGGAACAGGTGTGACAGTAAGTGACGGGAACAGGTGTGACAGGAAGTGTAACAAGTGTTACAGTAAATAACGGAAACAGGTGTGACAGTAAGTGAAGGGGACAGTTGTGACAATAAGTGACGGCTCCGCTGCCCCCCCCCCCCCCCAAAAAAAAACGTCTACCGCCCCCCGAACGAGATGGAATTTATATATTAAAAATATACTTTTACTAGTGTCCGCCCCCCCCCCCCGGAAAAGTAAAAGTATATATATTTTTTTATATAAATTCTGTTTTTAGGGTTGAAATGGGGGGGGGGGGGTGTTTGGCTGGCGATAATGTCTGTTTGTGTTGCGATTCATTTGTGTTGTATCTTCTAGAATGATTTTATAAGCATATTTCTAATTTTTACAGATTCCAAGCAGATGGAAAGTTACGGTAGGTTATTTTATTTTAGTCAACTATTCGACTACACTTGGCTAGTAATTGAAATTGGCCACTTAAATATTTGGCTAAAGATTTTGATACTTTATTGGCACTAATTAAAGGTAAAAACCTAAATTTCCGTTCTTTTGTTTAGCCACTCATTACTGTAGGCCACTTAATGACTACTGATTACACATAACCACGTGTTTAAGGCCTTGTTCGGCGTATGCTTATTTGAAAGACTATTTTTAAATTTAAATATGTTTGTAATGTTTGTTTGCAATGGTTGCCCAATTTCTCCAAAAGAAGGAGAGAATTTGATGTGTAACTTCGAAGCAACTAGAATAATATGCAAGGTACTGCCCGAGCAGCCATCTTCTCGGCTAGACGAAACGATTCCATGATTACTCATATTGGACTAATTACTGGATCAGCGCTCGGTGAAGTATTTTTAATTATACTAAGAATTTAACCACGATAATATAAGGAGGACTGTACTATAGTCTATATTTTAGGTCTGTAGATCTTGTTATGTTATTGTGTTCGATAATTGTTTACGAATGGACAGAAAAAAAAATGCAAATAGAATCCTAGAAAGAGGCAGAAGCGAAAGAAAAAGAAAAACAATATTAAATAAGCTGGCTAAAAAAATTTTTAAAAGGTAAATCTTATATATACGAGATAAATGGCCCGTTGAGGGAGAGATACAACGGGCGCTAGGTTAATAGTGGTGTCTTTTTTCTTTAACTCAAAAAAAAAATCACCACCTAAACTTCAAATTTAACCGGAAACGAAAAATGTCATTGAAAACGGATTTTTATCCAGAATCTGCATTTTAACCAGATTTAAGCTTGATCTACACGTAGTTACTGCACATTGATACTAAACACAGTCGAAGTCAAATCCCTAAACCTTGCACCTAATCTCAAACAAATTAAGTCGCATTAAGGTGGGGGGACGGCTCTGCCCCGAGCACCCCCCTCCCCACACACACGCTATAAAGCTCCCAGGTACAAATCCCTGAGTTCACTCAGTACTAATGAGTACCTGACTAGAGCCGGAGAGAGTAAAGTTGGTTGAACACTCCGCTGAGGACACAGAAGCAGGTGAAATCTACTTCATCTTTGCTGTGGGTAGCGTGGGGTTAATGTCTTGATCTGCAAAGCTGCTGCTCGCTAGCTGGTTGAATGAATTGTAGCGGGAGGCCAAAGCTACTTCCCAATTTGATTATACGTTGTTTTTGTTTTTTTTTGCTATCAAAACTGATGCTACAACCCAGAGGAACATATATAAAACATCTTTTAAATATATACAAAAGTTGTTTTTTTTTTAAATACAAATCCTCAAAGTACAACTTTTTAAAGCTGTTAATATGTTGTATAAGGTCAAAATACGATAGTAAAAAATCTGTTTCTTAAAAAAAAATTAAGATTTTAAAGAGATTATAATTTTGTTTGTCCCTCTTATTCCCTCCCACAGTCCACAGTTTGAACTAGGCAGAAGACAAGGCAGGAGGGACGGTCTAACCTGGTGCTACACGATTCTTTACAAGAGTGAGGGGATACATATATACATTGCTTTTATTTGGACTTTGTGCTCGAATATAATGCATAAATCTACGAGATTTACAAGAAGTGCGTAACTGAATTCTTCGCGGAAAATGTACATCCACATTCGAATAAACCAACTCTAATTCCAGCCTCATCGTACACGTACATTAAAATTTACTATTGTATTTGTCACTCACACATACATGTATGTTCCTAGTTATAACCAAATAAAAGTAAATTTTATTTTAATTGCCAGTATTTACAAAAAAAAAGAGCAATAAATCTCATAAAATTTTGAAACATATAACGTTAACGAACAGTATGTGTTATTTCAACGAAAACATTATTCTTTTTACACCCACAAATATTTTATGCATTTATTTAGCAATTTATCTTGACGTATACAATCAATTTGGTAATAAAATAATTTATTTTTACGTTGTATTTTGATTTTTGTTTATTGTACTGACATTTGTACTGACCAGCTTTGTGACATTTGTACTGACCAGCTTTGTGACATTTGTACTGACCAGCTTTGTGACATTTGTACTGACCAGCTTTGTGACATTTGTACTGACCAGCTTTGTGACATTTGTACTGACCAGCTTTGTGACAATATTTGTACTGACCAGCTTTGTGACATTTGTACTGACCAGCTTTTGACATTTGTACTGACCAGATTTGTGACAATATTTGTACTGACCAGCTTTTGACATTTGTACTGACCAGATTTGTGACAATATTTGTACTGACCAGCTTTGTGAAATTTGTATTGACCAGCTTTTTAAAACATATTTCGTTTTAATATCTTCTAAGTTATTGTAGCATGCGCTAATTGTGCTAAATGTGCTAAATTGCAACAAAACAGTAGGGGTCGGCGTGGTCGAGTCGGTAAAGCTCATGGTTGCTAAACCGAAAAGTCTCGAGTTCGAACCCTCCAAAATTAAAAATTGCTATGGAAGCAGGCTGAAATCGGAGTCAATGGCCTCAATGGCGCATATCCAGTTGACACGTAACGCTTAATTGTGTTGGAGGCGTGGTCGAGTCGGCAATAAGCTCATGGTTGATAAATTTGAACAAAGGCTCGAGTTCAAACCCACTGGCAGATAAATCTCGAATCCCCTTCAACACTAATAATTAAGAACGAAGAAGAAGAAGCAACAAAACAGTAAAATAATTTTTAAAATCTGGATGTATGTACATAGTTTTGATGGGGATATAAAAGCGTATTATTCTTTTCTTTATATAAATTATAATTAAAGAATCCATCCAGTCCAGTAGTCTTCTGGAAAGATTACAAGACTTGCTCTATACTTCGTATACTCGAGAAAGTAAAAATGGTGTATTCATTTTTCTTTCGGAAGTATTATCGAAACATGTATACATGTACACAACGCTTAAAATGTGTATGTCAATGTCATCTTCAAGCCAATCTATGGCATTCTAGATCTAGACTCTAGTGCACTGTAGGCTAAAACAATGAGCCATGTTTATCGATGTTACTATAGATTTAGTAAAAACAAATGTGTTATCAAGTTCTCTTTGAATTAGACCTCCAATTTACAATAAGTGCATTAATAATTATAGGATAGACGCTGGAACTTTACATTACAATAGATCTATTTATTATAGTTTATTCTGGACCTAGATATCTAGGAACTATTACATTTGAGGCTAAGTTTTTAACTAGCTCTCAAACCCAGCATCAGCCAGCGCCTTTATATGTCACGTAAATAGAAGTTATCATACAACATATAAGGAGCACCTTTAGAAAATACCATTTCTATACGACAAGAGGTATATATTCTCCTTATTACTAGCTTGGGTTGGTTGCGGTTGGTGTATTTAAAGACCTGTGGCAAAACAAAACAAAAGCCAATAGACAAGGACATCAAATGTTTACATGAGAATGGATTGGACATACCCTTAGAAGAGAAGAAGGTAATATTGAAAAGAAAGCTCGACAGGGGCCACAAAGGATTAAGTCAAGCTTGAACTCGTTTGTAACATCCTCATTTTATATTGTTCTTGATCCAGCATATTTAATGTTATTGAGTATATTAATTAATAATAACGGGAAATGGGCGTTTCTTTTTTTTAATTTTTTAATACACACCGTATACTGTATCAAAATGACTCTCTCCGCCCCCCCCCCAGAGGCGTAGCTGGGGGGGGGGCGGGGGGGGGGGCGGCCGCCCCGGGTGCCGACCCTATGGGGGCGCCAAAAGGGGTGGGAAATTTTTTTTAAAGCTGATTTTATGCTGCAGTTTTGAATTATAAACTGTCTAAGTTAAGAAATGTAATGGCTACACGCATTTACATACTGATTTAACTGTTTTCTATCTTGATTTCTTAATGTAAAACATATACTCTTAAGAAACAGTGACCGGCAAAACCGCTTTGAAGCTTTTCCTAGATGGGGGGGGGGGCGCTTTTTCGAGACTTAAAACGGAAGAATTTACACTAGATTGTTGAGTCGATAAACGTTACCACTATTAAAAGAAACCAATTGTATTAAAACGTATTGTACGATTGTTGAACTGTAAAATACGTTAGTGACTTTTATCAAGATGGTGCAGGGGGGCGCTTTTAGGCTAAATAAAATAGCAAAATTACACAGGATTCTGAGTAAACAACCTTTAGCTCTCAGAAAGAAACGAATTGTACTGTGCATTGCATAATTGTGTAACATTTTAAAAAAAAAAGTTAGTTACGTTAAAAACCGCTCTACAAACTTTGTCCAAGATGGTTGTGATGAGTGTGTGTGGGGGTGGGGGGGGGCGCTTTTTTCGCTAACAAAAAATCGCAAGTATTTGTACTGGATTGGTGAGTAGATAACTCTCTTAACACTTAGTAAAGAAACCAAGTGTATTAACGCGTAATGTACAATTTCAATAGCCAGTTTTGTTAAAAAAAAAGACGCGACTAGTTCTTTGTAAGATTCTTACGATTCTCTCAACTTCAACGTGAGAGATCAGATACTTTTGATCAGTGTTTCTTCCAGACTTTTTTCTCCGGGGGGGGGGGGCACTTGAAATCTTCGGGGGGAGGGGGAGGCGGTAAACTTTCTTCGGGGGGGGGGGGGCGGACACTGTTAAAAGTATATATTTTCTATATATAAATTATATAAATTTCATTTCGTTCGGAGGGGCTTAAAAATTTTTCCGGGGGGCTTCGCTCCCCCGAAAAGATGCCTGGAAGAAACTGTGTGCGAGAAGGCAGGGCAAATCTGCGAAATCCAAGACTACGAGCTGTTAACATCCGTTGGATTCCAGTTTGTTTTCTCTAGCTTGTTTTGTCATACCATCAACCAATCAACGAAATACCCATGTCGTATTCCAATGTGAACAATAAATATTTCTGATAACTTCTTCTTGTATGTCACTTGTGTGTCCTTACTCTAACAAACTTCGAATCCAACTATGTACCATATCACAACAGAGATCGTTCAAAACTAGAACATAAAAGGCTGGTCTAAACATATTAGCGTTAGCTACAAACTACCCTCTAACACAGATCAGGCTTATTTTTTTTAACTGACATTACTAATCTTTCGCAAAAAAAGTTAAACGCATCTTAATGGGAATTAAATTGTCGTAAAGTTTTAAGGAATGAAAATCATACAATGTAATTATTAAACCTTGTCCGGACTGTAGCATACACGCTCACACACACGCTTACACACACAAATACACTCTTACCCACACACAAGCTTATATATAAACACACTATCACACACACATAATTATACACACACACACACACACACACACATATATATATATATATATATATATATATATATATATATATATATATATATATATATATATATATATATATATATATTTATATAAGCGGGGGGGGGGGGCGCCAAATTGAAAGTTCGCCCCGGGCGCCGGGAAGGGTCGCTACGCCTCTGCGCCCCCCCCCCCCACCATCCTCAAACAAACGACTTTAACATTTCTTTACACACTTACACACACACACACGCACACGCAATATATATATATATATATATATATATATATATATATATATATATATATATATATATATATATATATATATATATATATATATATAATATATATATATATATATATATATATATATATATATATATATATATATATATATATATATATATATATATCAAGATAGATGTTTCTGATTTCTATCAGTTATCGACCTGATACTATAACAGGAAATGGCGCCCGGAAAACGTGCTAAAGTTTCGCAGGCTGTCGCCGCTAAAAGGAGCTCGACGTCACGAAGTGCTCCATCTGTCAATATGACAGTCAATGTCACTGTCAACCAAACCAACGTCCGTGGGGGTGGGGTTGGTGTCACCATTATCCAGGGGGCAACGACCAGGATGACACTGAACAGATTCGGTCTGGGTACTCTCAACAGCTGGAGTAGCCGAATGGTCAAAGCGAGGAACGGCAGCCGACTGGTCAGTTACACCTTCAGCAGTAATGTCATCAGTGGTAGTTTGGCAAGGTACGTAACTATGTTAAAGATCACGTAAAAGTTAGTATAGGGAATTCGGACCGGTCAGTTCTAAAGCCGTTCCGGAATTTTCCCGAAGATAACGCCTATCTTATACTGACCCCCGCGGGTAGGCTATATATACGACCTCAAGAGTTATGATTGGGTTTGTACGTCCAGATTTTAATATTTATTTTTCTTTACAAAAACAGTACTATGTTTATATACGGAAATATGGCCTCTGGTCAGTTCAAACATTGTTCCGGAATTTTCCCGAGGGTAGCACAATTTTATTCCTGACCCCCTGGGGGTCAATGTACATCTCCAAGAGTTTTCAAAGTCTTCCTACGTGGGAAACTGTTTTCGATATATAGCACATATATGGAGACTTTCACTCGTGGTCACTTTTTAGCCCTCGCCGTTCGAGCAGCGGCTGACCGATACTTTATCCATAAAGCCGATTCATTTACCCAGGTCTGTGCAAAACATGAGCCAGGTATACAACTCCAAAGTTCCAAGACATTGTTTTGAAAAGAGTCATCGTTTTTCAGAAAATTAAAATATAATATATATATATATATATATATATATATATATATATATATATATATATATATATATATATATATATATATATATATATATATATATATAATTAAAATATAAAATATTTTGCATTATTTCGTATCTTTTAGTGGGAGCACAAATTAAGTTAAAAATAGCTCATTACTCATCGGAAGCCATCCAACGCTAGACTTTTATCTAGTACTGACGTTGTTTTCTAATTTTTGCAACACGAATGGGGAATTCCCTGTCGCCAGCACCCTAACAAAATGTTACAGAACAGTATGGAATCTTTTGTTTGTATTTTAAATGTGAGTCTCGATTTGTAGATTGTAAACAAAAAATATCAAGAGTGTTACACTACCATTTTAAATCAGGCGCACAGGTAGTACACATTATAAGGTAATTGTTGTGAGGTTTTTGAATATTTTCTGCGGCATCGTTGTATTAACATTATGTCCATGTATCGCTAATTCAGAACTAGACAATGACTAGAGTCTAGACAGATGCGATTATAGCACTAGCTAAATTAAGATCTAGACTAGATCTAGATTTAGGTATCTAGGTGCTGAATCATTCATAATCTTAGCTCTAGCCCTTAATTATCTTCGTAATTAGTCCTCGACTTGAAATAACCTAAAGCCCTTAGCCCTTACCATAACCTATACTTGTACTTTGTCCTAGGGTTAAATTATCCATTGTCTTAGCCGTAGCCCAAAAACTATCATAAGCTATGGCCTTAACAATATCATCAGAGATGGCCCTAAAACTATCATCAGACATAGCCATAGCCCTAAAACTATCATCAGACATGGCCCTAAAACTATCATCAGACATAGCCATAGCCCTAAAACTATCATCAGACATGGCCATAAAACTATCATCAGACATAGCCCTAACTTTATCATCAGACTTAGCTTTTTACGCTATCCCTTGGACATAGCCCCAGCAATGACACCGTCACTTTTCCTAAGGTTAACAGCATCCATAGATATTCATACCCCTAACCCAACCAGTCTCTAGACTTAGTCCTAACCCAACTACTGTCTTTAGACTTAGTCCTAACCCAAACACTGTCTGTAGACTTAGTCTTAACCCAAACACTGTCTCTAGACTTAATCCTAACCCAACCACTGTCTCTAGACTTAGTCCTAACTCAACCACTGTCTCTAGACTTAGTCCTAACCCAAACTCTTCTAGACTTAGTCCTAAACCAAACATTACCTCTAGACTTAGCCCTAACCCAAACATTACCCCGAGACTTAGTCCTAACCCAAACACTATCTGTGAACTAAATCTTAACGATCCCTAGACAAAGCCCAAGCACTGTTACATTTTGTACACAATTTCGAACCCTCTTTCCCCAGACAGTCCCAACAATAACACTGCGTTTACATTTGCAAAATGTATACTATATGTCTAGAAAAAATAACTTCGCCATAAACTAGTAGCCCCCCCCCCCCCCCCCATACATGATCTGATACAATTAACTTATGTGAAATTTGTTATATTTACTTTCTAGACGTGTATAGCATACATTTGGCATGTGTAAATGTGGTGTTACTCTGTCCCTTTACACAGACTTATCCCAGACACTTACGCTACTTTGTTCCCCGTATATTTTAGATCAGGCACTGGTTAGCTAAGCGACAGGTTGTATTTTGTCTCATCTGTCCACTTGTGACGTCAGACACAGCGATGTGATGCGGGGATGGATTGTTGTGACGCTGCCGCTTGTGGTCATCGCCTTACTCACGCGGGGGACAACAAGTGGTGGGTGCACGTGCGTGAGTATGTCACGTGTGTGTGTCACGTGTGTGAGTATGTCATGTGTGTGAGTATGTCACGTGTGTATGTCATGTGCGTGAGTATGTCACGTGTGTGAGTATGTCATGTGTGTGAGTATGTCACGTGCGTGAGTATGTCACGTGTGTGAGTATGTCAAGTGTGTATGTCATGTGCGTGAGTATGTCACGTGTGTGAGTATGTCGTGTGTGTGAGTATGTCATGTGTGTGAGTATGTCACGTTGGGCTAAAGATAAACTCCGGAAAAACCAAGCTAATGAAAATAAAAACCAAAAGTGCTCTCAAGACCTTTGCGAATGGAGCAGAGCTAGAAGAGGTCGAAGACTTTAAGTACCTCGGCAGCTATATATCAGCAAATGGCAGCATGGAGAAAGAAATTGCCACCAGAATAGCAATGGCAGCACAAGCTTTCAACAGACTCGCTAAGATCTGGAAATCATCCTCACTGCAGCAGAGAACTAAAATAAGGATCTATAAGTCTAATGTACGTTCTGTACTCCTCTATGCTGCAGAGTCATGGAAACTAAACAAGAAAGTAGACAGCCGACTCAGAGGCTTTGAAAGAAGATCCCTCCAACGCATCCTCAGGATAAAGTGGGACGACAAAGTCCCGAACAAGGAAATATGGCGAAGGACAGGATTAAACGACATTGTCTCAGAAGTTAGAACGAGGAGATGGAGATGGCTGGGCCATGTCCTACGCATGAGCAAAAAAAGACTCCCCAACATGGCGCTGAAGTGGAACCCACCCGGAAAGAGAAGTAGAGGAAGACCACTGGGAACATGGAGGAGGGAGATGGAAGAAGAAGTACAGGCTACTGGCAAAACCTGGCATGAACTAAAGTGGCTCGCCCAGGACAGGGTGGAATGGCGGAGATTTGTTGTTGCCCTATACTCCACAGGGAGTGATGAGGATTAAGTAAGTAAGTAACTGGTTAGCTAAGCGACAGGTTGTATTTTGTCTCATCTGTCCACTTGTGACGTCAGACACAGCGATGTGATGCGGGGATGGATTGTTGTGACGCTGCCGCTTGTGGTCATCGCCTTACTCACGCGGGGGACAACAAGTGGTGGGTGCACGTGCGTGAGTATGTCACGTGTGTGTGTCACGTGTGTGAGTATGTCATGTGTGTGAGTATGTCACGTGTGTATGTCATGTGCGTGAGTATGTCACGTGTGTGAGTATGTCATGTGTGTGAGTATGTCACGTGCGTGAGTATGTCACGTGTGTGAGTATGTCAAGTGTGTATGTCATGTGCGTGAGTATGTCACGTGTGTGAGTATGTCGTGTGTGTGAGTATGTCATGTGTGTGAGTATGTCACGTGTGTGAGTATGTCACGTGCGTGTGTCACGTGCTTAAGTTTATCATGTGCGTGAGTATGTCACGTGTGTGAGTGCGTGCGTGCATGTTTGAGTGTGTGTGTAAACATTTGTAACTGCACAGGTAAATATATTGCATTAGTTGTGTGCTAATTATAACAAAACATAAATGTACATGCCTGTTTGCAGGTATGTTTGCGTGTGTAAGCGTGTATGTGTACGCGTATTTGTGTGTACGTGTATGCTTGTGTCTTCGTGTATCCTTGTGTGCGTGTTTGGGTTAAGTGTGTCGGGCTCTTTCGTCTAGAGTCTAGAGGATAATGTAGGACAACACAATACTTATAACACAATACAATAGACTCGACAATACTAATGGGGATAATAAATAATAAGAATAGCGTTTAATTACATAAAGATAATTAATACAAGAATTACGATACAACAATACCCAACACACTCGTCCTCTCTCTATCCACAAAAGCCTACCAACTGCCACACACTAACACACTCTCTGTCACTCGTCAACTGCCACACACAACACACTCACTGTACGTGAACACCTCTCATCCCAAAACACAACAAACCAAGGGCTACAACTACGAACAAAAGCGGGTACCTTAACACACCAGGCTACACTCAGTGACTCACACAATCAGGGATGGTATCCGTGAAGGACTTAGCACAGAGATGCGTGTGTTTGGATGTATTTTCTGTGTGTTGTACGTGAGCCATGAAGCTCTGACAGTAACACGTCTCACGTCTGCCTACTCCCCCCCCCCCCCACCCCCAGCTCAATGTGAATATGGCTTCTTCGGCCCAAGATGTCAGTTTAAGTGCCACTGTGACCAAATGAGCTGTGACGACAACGGTTACTGTACGGGCGGTATGGCATGCGACCCTCCATACTTTGGACCGGCTTGCCAGTATGGTGAGTCTGTACACAGAATTGTTAGACTGCCCACGTGATACACATAGAACACACACACATAACCTAAAACTAGCTCTCTTAAGTCTTAGTTCCTAGAGCTTACATGATTACATCTGATAGGGCTAGACGTAGGGGGTAGGACTTGAGGTAATAATTGGGGTAGAGCTTGAGGTAATCAGTGTTTCTTCCAGACTGTTTTCCCCAGGGTGGGGGGGGGGGCACTTGAAATTTTCGGGGGGGGGGTAGACTTTCTTCGGGTGGGGGGCGTATGACTGGAAGAAAGTCTGGAGGTAATACTTGGTAGAGATTTGGGTAGGGTTTAGGGCTTGATAGGGCTTGGGGTAGTTCTTGGGGTAGGGTTTGAGATAATATTTGGGTTAGGGCTTCGAGTAGGGCTTGAGGTAATAATTGGGGTAGAATTCAGCTAGAATCACCAGTCCTACACTAGACTCGTGTTACCTGTCCCTCCCCCCCCCAGTGGACAGGTCCCCGCTAGCCGACACGGACAACCAAGAGCTGACCGACTTCAACGACGCCACCTGCGTGACGTCTGCCACCACACATACCGTGACCTTCACCTTCAACTCCTCCGCTCCCGTGGTGATACAGTTCGTCCGCTTGAGGGTGAGTAACCCAGGTGAGTGTCTGGTGCATGCTGCTCAGTCTCGTGGGTCCACTTCATCCGTGTGAAGGGAGGGGGTGGGATAGTGGATATGGGGAAAATGTTAAAGATGTATTTTGATATTGGTAATTTGAAGAAATTTAAAATTTTAAAAGCTCCTTGGCTATTAAAACTTTCCTAAATGATAGCATAACATATTTTCATAAATGCGATAGGCTTGAAAGAGTGGATAACAAATAGTTTTAGATAACAAGACTAATTTTCACTGTTTACCTCATAATTAAATAGCTTAACCCATCGGCCACCAGATTACAGAGACCTCATCCAGGCAACCATCGTGGGTTCTATTCCCGGCTGCACCGACAAAGTCCGCGTGGAGGTGGATCACGTGACCTCTGACATCTACTGCCGCAACTTTGTCCCTGTGGTCACCGTGAGGCTGACGGGTGATGGCGTCAAGTATCTGTGTACGGTCCACCACAGTGGGGGTAAGTGTGTCTGTACAGTCCACCACAGTGGGGGTAAGTGTGTCTGGTCCACTTCAGTGGGGGTAAGTGTGTCTGTACAGTCCATCACAGTGGGGGTAAGTGTGTCGGAACGGTCCACCACAGTGGGGGTAAGTGTGTCTGGTCCACCACAGTGGGGGTAAGTGTGTCTGTACAGTCCATCACAGTGGGGGTAAGTGTGTCGGAACGGTCCACCACAGTGGGGGTAAGTGTGTCTGGTCCACCACAGTGGGGGTAAGTGTGTCTGTACGGTCCATCACAGTGGGGTAAGTGTGTCTGGTCCGCCACAGTGGGGGTAAGTGTGTCTGTACGGTCCACCACAGTGGGGGTAAGTGTGTCTGTACGGTCCACCACAGTGGGGGTTTAAGTGTGTCTGGTCCACCACAGTGGGGGTTTAAGTGTGTCTGGTCCACCACAGTGGGGGTAAGTGTGTCTGTACGGTCCACCACAGTGGGGGTAAGTGTGTCTGTACGGTCCACCACAGTGGGGGTAAGTGTGTCTGTACGGTCCACCACAGTGGGGGTTTAAGTGTGTCTGGTCCATCACAGTGGGGTTAAGTGTGTCTGTACGGTCCATCACAGTGGAGGTAAGTGTGTCTGGTCCACCACAGTGGGGGTAAGTGTGTCTGGTCCACCACAGTGGGGGTAAGTGTGTCTGGTCCACTTCAGTGGGGGTAAGTGTGTCTGTACAGTCCACCACAGTGGGGGTAAGTGTGTCTGTACGGTCCACTACAGTGGGGTAAGTGTGTCTGGTCTACCACAGTGGGGTTAAGTGTGTCTGTACAGTCCACCACAGTGGGGGTAAGTGTGTCTGTACGGTCACCACAGTGGGGGTAAGTGTGTCTGTACGGTCCACTACAGTGGGGTAAGTGTGTCTGGTCTACCACAGTGGGGTAAGTGTGTCTGTACGGTCCACCACAGTGGGGGTAAGTGTGTCTGTACGGTCCACTACAGTGGGGTAAGTGTGTCTGGTCTACCACAGTGGGGTAAGTGTGTCTGTACGGTCCACCACAGTGGGGGTAAGTGTGTCTGTACGGTCCACCACAGTGGGGGTAAGTGTGTTGTACGGTCCACTACAGTGGGGGTAAGTGTGTCTGTACGGTCCACTACAGTGGGGTAAGTGTGTCTGGTCCACTTCAGTGGGGGTAAGTGTGTCTGTACAGTCCACCACAGTGGGGGTAAGTGTGTCTGTACGGTCCACCACAGTGGGGGTAAGTGTGTCTGTACGGTCCACTACAGTGGGGTAAGTGTGTCTGGTCTACCACAGTGGGGGTAAGTGTGTCTGTACGGTCCACCACAGTGGGGGTAAGTGTGTCTGGTCCACCACAGTGGGGGTAAGTGTGTCTGTACGGTCACACAGTGGGGGTAAGTGTGTCTGTACGGTCCACTACAGTGGGGTAAGTGTGTCTGGTCTACCACAGTGGGGTAAGTGTGTCTGTACGGTCCACCACAGTGGGGGTAAGTGTGTCTGTACGGTCCACTACAGTGGGGTAAGTGTGTCTGGTCTACCACAGTGGGGTAAGTGTGTCTGTACGGTCCACCACAGTGGGGGTAAGTGTGTCTGTACGGTCCACCACAGTGGGGGTAAGTGTGTCTGTACGGTCCACTACAGTTGGGTAAGTGTGTCTGGTCCACCACAGTGGGGGTAAGTGTGTCTGTACAGTCCATCACAGTGGGGGTAAGTGTGTCTGGTCCACCACAGTGGGGGTAAGTGAGTTTGGTCCGCGACAGAGGGGGTAAGTGTGTCTGGTCCACCACAGTGGAGGTAAGTGTGTCTGTACGGTCCACCACAGTGGGGGTAAGTGTGTCTGTACGGTCCACCACAGTGGGGGTAAGTGTGTCTGCACGGTCCACGACAGTGGGGGTAAGTGTATCTGTACGGTCCACCACAGTTGGGGTAAG
Organism: Physella acuta; assembly: GCF_028476545.2. Classification (NCBI taxonomy): domain Eukaryota; kingdom Metazoa; phylum Mollusca; class Gastropoda; family Physidae; genus Physella; species Physella acuta. The sequence continues at coordinate 274,505 of NW_026731818.1, forward strand.
TGTGTCTGTACGGTCCACCACAGTGGGGGTAAGTGTGTCTGTACGGTCCATCACAGTGGGGGTAAGTGTATCAAGTACTAGCATTAAACCTACCTACATCTGGGGCCTATTCAAGAGGCATTTTGAAATAGTTTCTCTACCATAAAGGTGGTCCTAGCCCAAGCCTTAAATTAACCTAGCACTGACCCTTGCCTTGCCTCTCCTAGACCCTAATTTAAATCGACTCCTTAGACCGGATTAAGATTATTGTAGTTTTTTTTAATCATTAATACTTTACTCTTATTATGTCAACAACGAATAACCATTGAACCATCCCCTCACCAAGGTCGAAATATGGCCTTGAGACAAAGAACAACCAGCTCGGTACCGGAAAGAGGCACCACAGCTGACATGGGGGTCGATGACGAGAACGAGTCTCTGGACTCCACCACCTGTTTCCTGACCATGTTCTCCTCGGAGACCCGCCAGCTGCCCACCTGGTCGGTCATCTTCAGCACACCTGTCAAGGTGTTTTCTGTCTTCATCCAGAACAGGAAAGGTGAGGGGTTGCTTACGTGCTGGTTCTGACTGATCTTACTTTGCTCTTTACTCAACAATCTTACTTCACATTTTACTCAACAATCTTACTTCACATTTTACTCAACAATCTTACTTCACATTTTACTCAAACAATCTTACTTCACATTTTACTCAACAATCTTACTTCACATTTTAGCCAACAATCTTATTTCGCCATTTACTCCGACAAAGTTAACCAATCTTATTTCGCACTATTCTGAATAATCTTACTTCGCATTTTACTCGACTTATTACTTCGCGCTAAATTGACAAGTTTTACATATTGAAGACCTACTGGAAAAGACAATAAATCCAGTGCACGTCTTCAGATGGTATTTTGGAAATGTTATAGAATCACCTCCTGTTACAGATGGTATTTTGGACATGATGGAAGATGTAAGAGTGGAATGGTTCAGCAACACCACTCAGTTGTACCAATTCGTCTGCACCACTCCGCAGGAAGAGTATTACATCCCTTACATAGGTCCGACCAACATGTCCGTCACATCGCTCTCTGCGTGGCCGGAAAGGCAAAATTCACGCGTGGGAAACACCGTGTTGTCTTTCTGTGAGCTCAACGCGCACGGGGGTGAGTGGGTTTGTCGGGGTGGATTGATGGGGTCAGGGGTGGATTGTGTTGGGGGTCAGGGGTGGATTGTGTTTGGGTCAGGGGTGGATTGTGTTGGGGGTCAGGGGTGGTTTGTGTTGGGGGTCAGGGGTGGATTGTGTTGGGGGTCAGGGGTGGTTTGTGTTGGGGGTCAGGGGTGGTTTGTGTTGGGGGTCAGGGGTGGATTGAGTTGGGGGTCAGGGGTGGATTGTATTGGGGGTCAGGGGTGGATTGTGTTGGATCAGGGGTGGTTTGAGTTGGGATCAAAAGGTTGATTGAGTTCACATTGACTGTAATAAAGCGCCATAGTGTAACCACACAAAGGCAAACTAGATGTCCCATATCCACAGCTGTTCTTAGTAGTGGCGTAGCCAGGATCGTCTCATTGGGGGGGGGGGGTTAATTTTTCCCAGCATTATATATATATATATATATATATATATATATATATATATATATATATATATATATATATATATACTTATATATATATATATATATACTAGCTGTGTGTCATTGCTTTGCTGTGGTGTAAAATAAATTGAAAGTAGTACTCTGAAGAAATAAGAAAAAAAACATAATGTAGGCCGACAAAACAAAACAATTGATCACTCTAAACAAAAAATAGATTTAAATAAGTAACAGTGGTATTATGACAGTAAATTTTTTTTTACAGAGGGGTCCATGGGGGGGTTGTAGCCCCCCCCCCTCCCCCCACCCCACCCCCCTTCTACCCCGCCTACGTCACTGGTTCCTAGCCTCGAAATGCCCCGTGTCCACAACTGTACAGAACCTCAAATTGTCCCATATACCCACCCATTAAAATATCACGTGTTCACCAGACTGCCTTGAAGGCACCTCAGGTCTAGATTGTTCTGGAACCTGCTCTCACTGTGCCAGCAAACTCTGCAGCATCGAAGGAATCTGCTACGAATGTTCCAGAACAAACGGTCTGTTGACCTGTCATAAATGTAAGTCATTCAGGGTAGAATACAACAACAGAATCATTTTACTTTAGATTTTTATTATATCTTTTTTGAAGAATCTGCATGAACAAATACGATTATAATAAAACTAGGACAAAAATGACTATTAAACTAAACATAGAAAACCTAAATAAAGTATTTCGTGAAATTGTATAGTTTTAGTTGAAAGTCTAGAAAGTAACTCAATACAGTGTCAGTTAAAACTGAAATTTTTAATGTATACGCTAGGGCTAAGGTTAAAGTTATGAAATATTTGGGTTGACAGCTAATCTCAATGTGTCTTAGTGATTGTTAATGGTTCGTTGGTGTACAATTTTTTTACTGGATATATCATCTTGATATTGTATTGAGCCAAATATTGCAATATTCTATTGACCTTAAAAATCTCTTTATTTTACTTTCTCTAACATCTTATTGTACTGAATGTATCTCTTCTATATTTAAACTAACCGTAGCATCTCAATATTACACTGCCCATAATGTATCTATTCTATATTTAAAGTGACCATAGAATCTCAATATTACACTGCCCATAATGTATCTATTCTATATTTAAACTAACCATAGCATCTCAATATTACACTGCCCATAATGTATCTATTCTATATTTAAACTAACCTTAGCATCTCAATATTACACTGCCCATAATGTATCTATTCTATATTTAAACTGACCATAGCATCTCAATATTACACTGCCCATAAAATATCTATACTCTAGTGTGTCTGAACTGCTATATGAACCGCTGTGATTGGAAATCCCATGTGTGTACTGAAGGATGTGAGACCGGCTACTACGGCAGTTACTGTGATAAGAGTAGGTTACTGCACGTTCATTTGTTGCTTTGATGCAATAAAAGCAACAACACAAAATTATCATCCAGCTGACAAATTTTTTCTTATGTACGGAGTGTATTTTGCTCTACTCCTCACCCTTCTACACCTCACCCATCCAAGTCTCGCTGGTACACACCTCACTCCTCCATGCCTCACTCCCCACACCCCAATTATTTACGCCACACTCCGCCACACCTCTCTCCCCCACATATCACCCCCACATCTTACTCTCGCACACCTCACTCCCTACACTTTCTCCCACACACCTCACTCCCAAAACTTCCCCACCACAACTCACTCCCCCACATTTCACTCCCCCCAAATTTCACCCCACCCCACATTTCACTCCCCACATGCCTCTCCCCATACCTCACTCCCCACACCTCACTCCCACACACCTCACTCCCCCACATCTCCCTCCCCCACAGAGTGTGTTGGCCGATGTGCCGTCAACCAGACGTGTAACAGACGTGACGGCGCGTGTGCGTTCGGCTGTGTCGCTGGCTACACGGGACCCACCTGCAAACAAGGTCAGTCATGACGTCACGCACGGTCAGTCATTACGTCACACAAGGTCAGTCATTACGTCACACAAGGTCATTCATTACGTCACACTAGGTCATTCATTGCGTCGCACTAGGTCAGTCATTACGTCACGCAAGGTCAGTCATTACATCACACACGGTCAGTCATTACGTCACACAAGGTCATTCATTACGTCACCCTAGGTCATTCATTGCGTCCCACTTGGTCAGTCATTACGTCACGCACGGTCAGTCATTACATCACACACGGTCAGTCATTACGTCACACTAGGTCAGTCATTACGTCACGCAAGGTCAGTCATTACGTCACGCACGGTCAGTCATTACGTCACACAATGTCAGTCATTACGTCACACACGGTCAGTCATTACGTCACACAATGTCAGTCATTACGTCACACAATGTCAGTCATTACGTCACACAATGTCAGTCATTACGACACGCAAGGTCAGTCATTACGTCACGCAAGGTCAGTCATTACGTCACGCACGGTCAGTCATTACGTCACACTGGGTCAGTCATTACATCACACTAGGTCAGTCATTAAGTCACACTAGGTCAGTCATTACGTCACACACGGTCAGTCATTACGTCACACTGGGTCAGTCATTACATCACACTAGGTCAGTCATTAAGTCACACTAGGTCAGTCATTACATCAGCGTATATGGAGCTTAGCGACTATGTTTGTGGTGCTACTCTCGAGTGATGTCTTGAATAAGGCGGGGATAGATCTAAGACAAGGGGGGTAACGCCTTACTTCACGACTAACCTATCATAATCTCCTTCAACCTAACCCTTAATCCATCAATCCATCTCCGCTTATCATATTCCCTACAATCCTGCTCTACCATCCTGCTCCAGGTTCTCTTCCACCCATCCTCCCATCCTCCTCCCCCCACCACATCCATCAGCCCTCTCACCAACCCTCCCCCCACCCCATCCATCAGCCCTCTCACCAACCCTCCCCCCACCCCATTCATCAGCCCTCTCACCAACCCTCCCCCCCCCCACCACATCCATCAGCCCTCTAACCAACCCTCCCCCCACCCCATCCATCAGCCCTCTCACCAACCCTCCCCCCACCCCATCCATCAGCCCTCTCACTAACCCTCCCCCCACCCCATCCATCAGCCCTCTCACCAACCCTCCCCCCACCCCATCCATCAGCCCTCTCACCAACCCTCCCCCCACCCCATCCATCAGCCCTCTCACCAACCCTCCCCCCACCCCATCCATCAGCCCTCTCACCAACCCTCCCCCCCACCCCATCCATCAGCCCTCTCACCAACCCTCCCCCCACCCCATCCATCAGCCCTCTCACCAACCCTCCCCCCCCCCCCACCCCATCCATCAGCCCTCTCACCAACCCTCCCATTCCCCAGCTTGTGGAGGCTGTGCTGTGGACGGCTCGTGTGACGCCAGACAAGGCTTTTGTCGTCACGGCTGTAGGGCCGGCTTCAGCGGGAACAAGTGTGACAGTAAGTGATGGGAACAGGTGTGACAGTGACGGGAACAGGTGTGACAGTAAGTGATGGGAACAGGTGTGATGGGAACAGGTGAGACAGTGACGGGAACAGGTGAGACAGTGACGGGAACATGTGTGACGGGATCAGGTGTGACAGTGACGGGAACAGGCGTGACAGTGAAGGGAACAGGTGTGACGGGAACAGGTGTGACAGTGACGGGAACAGGTGTGACGGGAACAGGTGTGACAGTGACGGGAACAGGTGTGACAGTAAGTGACGGGAACAGGTGTGATGGGAACAGGTGTGACAGTGACGGGAACAGGTGTGACAGTAAGTGACGGGAACAGGTGTGACAGTAAGTGACGGGAAAAAGTGTGACAGTGTAAGTATATATATACTAGCCGTCCCGGCCAGGCCCTGCTCTGGCTTCTGTGAAAAACCCTTCTGTTAAAGACCATCACCTGTGTGTTTAGTAATCATCATAAACCCGGCATTGCCCACCCAAACCACAACCAACCAAAACCAAAACAACAAAACGCAAACATAACGCTAACACAATTACAAATACAAACGAAAACAAAAACTTACAACAAACCAACCACAACCACAAACACCAATACGAACACAAAGAAAAAAGCAAACGAAAACAAACCAAATCCAAACACAAAACCAACCACAAACACAAACCCAAAGAAAAAAACAAACGAAAAAGCAAACGAAAACAAACCAAATACAAACGCAAAACCAACCACAAACCCAAAGAAAAAAAACACAAAAGAAAAAACAAACGAAAACAAACCAAATCCAAACGCAAAACCAACCTTAAACACAAATACAAACACAAACCCAATGAAAATAAAACACAAACGAAAACGAAAAAAGAAAGAACAAAAACGAACCAAATCAAAACGCAACCACTAACGCAAACCCAACCTAAACACAAAGAAAACACTAACGCGAATATAAACGCAAAGTGCTCACGGGGCTGAATCGCCTACTTCAACTTAATAAACGACTATAGTACCCCAACTTATTCATAGTCTTTTGCACTCACTTTAATGAACGTAGGCGCGAAACCGAACACGGGAGGCCCGGGACCCCAAAAAGCACCCTGTCTGGGCGCCAGAGGACGCACCATGACGTCACCGCCTGATTGAACTTAGTAAACGCCTATAGTGCATAACTTATTTATAGTCTTTTGAACTCACGCGAACGTAGATACCATAGCGTACACCGGAAGGCCCGGGGCGCCAAATAGCACCCTGTCGCGGTGCCGGAGGACGCCCGGATTTGATTCACTTAAAGACTATAGTAACCTTTCTTATCCATAGTCTATCGCACTGTTTAAAACAAAATTATGCAGCATAGCGCTCACATGATAGCCCAGGGTGCCAAATCAAACCGTGCAGGGGCGCCGGCGGACGCGCCTGTTTCAATTTAGTGAACAAAAATGATAATACTCCAAGCTTATCCGTAAATGGAAAGAAATAAACGTATATGATTTGTAGGACCTGGCTTATTAAATGTTATTGATTTTTAAAAAAAAATAATAATTATTGAACAGTATGTTCAGTGTATAGAATAAATAAAAGGCAGTGTTAAAAATACCTAACGACATTGCACTTAATCAATCCCCGCTAATTGTGTAATTATTTTTTTTTTCTTAACACCAAAAACAAAGTAATAAAATGTTAATTCTCTCTTCTTAAGGATTTATTTTTCATTAAAGGGAAGTAACTTTGCAGTCAATACATTTCCGACACAATTTTAGAAATTTTATAAACGTCGATACACTTTTTAAAAATTTTATGTCGTGTTCATAATTGAAAATTATTCTTCTAAGTAAATAGAATGAAAATTGTTTTTAAAGACTTTCAATGGTAATTTTTTGACTCGTAAATTTAGACTTTAAGCACGATAAAAAATCTAACACTTAAATCCGTAGAAGTGTCAACGACAAACTTTTTTTTTGCCACACGTTACAGAACTGAGCTTTATATATTAGATATATATATATATATATATATATATATATATATATATATATATATATTATGTATGTATAAGCAATAGAGTATATTATTTGACCATGAATCTCCCCAGTAAAAATTCAACAAGTTGCTAACATTACATCAACCAGTCTCATCACTATCCTTGGCTTGATCGTCGGTGTCATCCTCTTCTGTTTGTGTTTGGTGAGGTTTCGTTCCTACGTGCTGGGCACGGGGGAGGATAAGAAAGGTGAGGTTTCGTGAGGTTTGGTGGGGGTTTGGAGGGGGTTTGGTGAGGTTTGGTGAGGTTTAGTGAGGTATGTTTGGTGAGGTAAGGTGAGGTTTGGTGAGGGTTGGTGAGGTAGGTTTGGTGAGGTTTGGTGAGGTTTAGTGAGGTTTGGTGAGATTTGGTGAGGTGAGGTGAGGTGAGGTGAGGTGAGGTGTGGTGAGGTTTCGCACTTCCTTCTGTTTTCTCTGGTGTGCCGTTGGTGCGATCACTCACAGGAGTGGGTATTGATGGGGAGGGGGAGTTCAGGCCTTAATACTTAATTTAATAAGAGGTGCTGCTATTTTAGTAAGAAGTCAATTCGTTATACAAATCCCCAGATATAATAAAATAAGGAAGAATTTGTTTTCCCTTAAAAAAAATATCATTTTGATGTGTCGACTCTAGGCGTTGGTCAGTGTGAGCCAACTAAGATCATTAGCTGCTGTCGGTGTGATCTGATCGGTGACATAAAGTGTTGCTACATTACTGTAAGCACGGAAATAACTTTTACATAACTACAACGTGTCTCGTTAGCCATGCTATTAGAGTACCCAGTACAACAGTAGTAGATGGTGTAATGTTTGCTTCAAATGTATTGATCACCCCCCTCCCCCACTACAGGTGCCAACGTGTGTAAAGTTTGATTAAATTGTATTGCTCACCCCATTCCCCCCTCCAACCCCCCCCCCCTCCACTAAAGGTACCAACGTGTGTAATGTTTGATTAAAATGTATTGATCACCCCCCCCCCCTACTACAGGTGCCAAACTTCCCGGCATAAAAACCTACGACGACCTGGAGTCCGTCACGACGGTCAGCACGATGTCCGAGTCTAGAGCCAGCTCCGTCTCAGAGACCCCCACAGACAAACGGGCCAAGGCGACCCGGCGTCAGAGTCAGCAGAGTGTTCGTCTGTCCGTGGCCAGGGGCAAGCGGGGGCTGTTTAAATAGGGCGCTGGTCAGTCACCAGTCCGGCGCTGGTCAGTCGTCGGTGCGGCGCTGGTCAGTCGCCTGTCTATCGCCAGGGCTGTTTAAATAGGGCGCTGGTCAGTCACTTGTCAGTCGCCGGCCCGGCACTTATACGTCGTCTTTCAGCCGTCAGTCCGCGCCCGACCTTCGTCTGTCAGTCGCCGGTCTGGCACTTGTCAATCGCCATTCTAGCACTAGTCAGTCGCCTGCCAGTCGCCAGTCCGGCGCTAGCTTGTATCATGTCAGTGTGGCGCCTGTCAGCGCTCAGTGCCACTGACAGAGCGACAGTGTTTATTTTATATGTGTAATTATGAATCAAGATATTTGTTGTAAGTATTCAAATAAAACCTGCATGATATTGAGTGTCGCGTTATTTTAGTTTCTTAGTCTATTTTTACATTAACGTAGAAGACTTGTGTTAGTGGGGGATGGAGTAAAGACAAGCTCTAGTGAAAGTGGTGCGCCGGCATGTTGTATTGGTGCCATGTTTTGCTGGTATCCCTGCACTAGCTAGCACTAAACCAAACCTCACTCTGAATTGAACTATCCCTGCTCCAATTCATTTACAATTACACTGCAGTATTAAACTGACCCTAACGTTAATACCGGCTGAAGAAAATACTTGACCGATTTAATGATGGCTAATCGGCATTTGTAAACAGTCTCTTTTTAGATAGTTTCCTGTGTATGTTGGGGGGGGGGGGGGGGGGCACTTAAATTGTCACAGGGAGCGGACAATAGTTAAAATATATATAAAGGAACTGTAAAATTCAAACGAGACACCCTCTTATATTTTTCTATTGATGAGATAGCTTATAGGTAACCCATACGGATCTACAGGATGCTTTTTTTTTTTAATTTTTAACTGAATGTCGATGTAAATCGCATGATTAAATAGCAGCGATCACTCTATCG